>NW_010526773.1:756-16184 GCF_000687285.1 Phaethon lepturus
CTCTTTTAAGTACTGGAAGGCTGCAATAAGGTCTCTCTGGAGCCTTCTCTGCTCCAGGCTAAATAACCCCACCTGTCTCAGCCCGTCCTCACAGGAGAGGTTTTCCATCCCTTGGATCACTTTTGTGATGCTCGTCTGGACCCTCTCCAACAGGTCCATGTCTTTCCTATGCTGAGGGCTCCAGAGCTGGACGTAGTATTGCAGGTGGGGGTCTCACCAGAGCCGACCAGAGGGGCAGAATCACCTCCCTCGACCTGCTGGCCACGCTGCTTTTGGTGCAGCCCAGGATACAGCTGGTTTTCTGAGCTGCGAGCGCACATTGCTGGCTCATGTCCAGCTTTTCATCCACCAGTACCCCCAAGTCCTTCTTGGCATGTCTGTTCTTGATTCCTTCATCCCCCAGCCTGGATTGATACTGGAGGTTGCCCCAACCCAGGTGCAGGACCCTGCTCCTGGCCTTGTTGAACCTCATGAGTTTCACACAGGCCCATTCCTTGAGCTTAAGAAAAATATCTTCCATTAATAGTTTAACTCTGGTTCATTCATCAGAATTATAGAAATAAACATTTGCCTTGTAATGCTAGCTAATTAGCAGCTAGGGATTTACTGAAAAATTCTGTGGAAGCAATTCTTTCATTGAATTTATATTGGTCTTAGATAGAAATTTCCCAGCAGATCTTCTGTTACAATGTCATTAAAATTCTATGAGCCAATGAAAATGTCATATACTGAGCAACATTGTCAGCATTTTCTAGGTTTCTGTTGTTACATCCCCCCCCTCACCAAAAAAACCCCACAGCTCTATCAAAGGGATAGATGTTGGTCTACACCACAGTGGTTCATTAATCCAGGGTTATTATTTTGGATAACAATGTGAAAATTTTAATAGTGGTTTGGAAAGTTACAGCTGTTCTCTTTAGGTGAGTATTTGTGAAAAGCGTAAACCCAGATTATCTGCAGTTATTTCTGATACAGCTGTGTGGGCAGTAGACTGCGTGGGAAGCCAAGGAAAAGCAGAGTCTGTTGTGAGTAAAGAAGGAACATCCAGAAGGTTTCTTATCTCTCCTTGTGGTAGGCAGTGCACCACACACAACGATCAATGAAGATTATACTTGAGAAGGCAATGTGATATCACTTAGCTACGACTTGGTCTTGCTTCTTTGTCCATCGGATTGGTTATGTGAGGGCAAAGGTACAGTGGAGCTGTATGTATAGGGAAACAGGGGAATATAGAAGAAGCATAAGTAGCAATTCCCCTGGTTCTGTAATAACATCCCAGTCAGTTAAAATAGCAGGACAGACCCTAAGCAGGCCAGAGATTAATGTTTCTGCATTTTTCTTTAACTTGGTGTCCAGTTCATTGCTCATTCTGAAATTTAGTACTATGTCCAAGTAATGGGAAGTATCCTATATTGACTCTTATAAAAGGCCATGTGAACTGTTTAAATAAATGTGCTGCTCCAAATTCTTCAGCCTCAGTGGATGTAAATGGATAATCTAAGCAGTAACATTTAACTTTCATTTCCAGCTTGTCACCATGGTGCAGATGGGCTTGTTGCACAATGGTAGAAGGGTCTGTCTTAGTCATGTTTTATAGAACTGAGGCAGATATTCTGTCATCCAAATTCCTCCTTCAGTTCTTAGGCCAAGTAGGTAGATCTCTGCTTAATTACTTTCCTTCTTCTCTGCTCTTCATTTGGACACATCTACCCTCACCCAATTGTAAGTACAACCCAGCCTTGCTTATGAACAATCTCTTTTTTTTAATTTTATTTTGTTTTAGTTATGTTATGTTATGTTATGTCTTCTGAGAAACCTGGAACAAAGTTGTATCATTTGCAAGAAAGGCATGGTTGATACACAGGTAAACTGGTATTTCTCTCACAATTGTGTCAGCAAATTAAATTGACCCATTCCACAGCTGCTATTCTCTTTGATTGCTTAAACAAAACCCATTGCCTTGTAATGTATGGCATGTTGCTCACAGCAAACAGACTGCAAATTTTCCAAGGGAATCATGCTGAGGACACTCTTGTTAACATAGTGATGTCCCAGCATCACCAGAGTACTAGCATACCCATTGAAACTGATTTATGACACAAAGCAACAATTTTATTTAGGTGGAAGATGACCCGGTTAGTCAGTACTCAGAGTATACTTATTTTAAATTATTTGTAGGCAGATTTTTTTAAAGAATTTTTAATAGTGAAATCTTCACAAATGCCGGAGGAAGCATAACAAGGGAGCCAATTAAGGTGTTTCAATATTGCAGAAATAGATAAAGAAAAATGTTTGTCAAAAGTAGGATAAATAACATATTTCAGCACAAATCACAGTCATTTCTTTGGACAACAACCTTAGACAAATAATCAGTTAACTTCTTTCCACTTTTATTGCCACATGAACAAAAAAGCAAAGACAATTCTTGGCCTTTGTAAAGTCAGAGTTTAGTGATTTCATCTTGAAAAGGAAACAGTAAATGTTGTTGGCATTCTCACCTGCTCCCTGAGCAGTTTCTGAACTGATTCAGAAACCAGGAGGATTTCTGGATGTCGCACATTCTTATGTAACTGCTTCAAACAAGTTTGCATAAATTTCAAATTTCTGCTCTTGAGTTCTGGTCTTCAGACTTGTCAACTCAGGGCTCTTTTCCCAAATCTCTCTTCTTCCTGTCTTCTTAATTTGTTCTCTTCTAAGTTTTGTTTTCTTTTGTATTGTATAAAATAATTTATTTCCATGACAACAAAAAAGGATTAAAATATATCAGTCATTTGCGGAATTCATGCCTTTACGGATTTGGATTCAAAACACATTTCAACACTGGAGAAGTAATTTTATAAAAGGAGTAATTTCACAGGTGATTATTCCCCAAGCTTTGACCATGTGCTTCAAAACCAGAATAAATATGTTCCATTTCCAGCTTCCCAAAAGATGCTGAATATCATTCTCTACCTGCAAATACTCAGTAGCATCCTGCACTTCCAGAAATATGCCTACTTCACACAAGATACCAAATGACTGACAGAAATTCCTAGTTGAGAAAAATTAATTACTGGAGGAGATCACTCTAAAAGCAATAAGCATATTTTCCAATAAACATCAAAGTGTTAGTTCTTATGAGTCCTTTATAATTGAACAAAGAAAACAAACCTAAGAGTTCAACTGGAATTAGTACCTAGTTTTAAATAGATTCTTGCAAGATACTTTTCCAAGATACTGAATGTCAAGAAGTTTGCCCTTATTTCAAACATCCCAAATGTTTTTTTGTCTAATCATAGTCTGTCCTCTCCCAATCCACAGGTTGCAATTTTTTTCTCTACACTCTGAGGGGAATACTTTCAAGTCATGTGTTTAAAGAGAGTCAGTTCAACCTGTATATCAAGCAGGATAGTACAGATAGTCATGTAGGTATTTATTTATTTTACTAAGGAATAAAAAAAATACTTAAGAACTCACAGTCTATGACTGTGCAAAAAGTGCCTAAAGGCTTTTAAAGGCACTGTAAAATCTCCTACTGACAACGGCATGGGTCAGAGTTCATGGTTGCACCCATCGCTCTCTTCTTTTCACACTCTTTATTAGACCCCTTATGACTATGCAGCATTGTAATTGAGACTATAGTGTATTCGTAAGATGTAGGTTGAATACCAGTATAGAGAATATTTTCTGCCTCTGGATCTTTTGTTACTTTACTGAAGTGTAAGAAAAATGTCATAAGTGTCCGTATTATGCAGATGGACTTGCTAAGCAACAAAGGATATAACAAACACGGCTGAGGACAGGCACTCAATCAGTGGCAGAAGCAAGAATTAAATCCACACCTTCTAGTTTTTCTAGAATATAGGCAATGGCGAGAAGGGCAAGACAAAGGATCAAAAAGCCATGAGACAAAAGATGCCTTTCCCTAACTAGAGAAGATAAGCTGCTGACTCAAAACATCCCAAGTTAATGCTAAAATCAGTACCAAACTGCAGAACCTTGCAACGGCAAGACATCAGCATGCCCTTCGGACAAAATCTGAGTGAGTCTCAGGCACCAGAGAAAGTGAAAATAGTTGTAAATGACAGCCAAAATATGTCAAGCAACAGTCAAATTCTAAAGCTGACTTTTTCCATGTAGGAGTGAGTCTGTAACTGGATAGAATTGAATGAAAAGTTGATTTTGTTTTGTTATTTGATTAAGCTGTCACCAAGAATATTTCCTTCAGAAAGCATAAGTTATAGATGAAAGAAGCTACTCTTCTTGATTGGTTTTGCCTCTAGTAAAAGTGTGTTGTGCTACTGAAAACAAATCAGGGTTAGTATGTACTGATGCCTATAATAGACCCTGGCAGTTATGAGGAGGAATAAATTAATAGTATAAATTCCATCTGTTTTAAGTGTCTGAAATGCTTAGTAACAGATAAGATATTTAATAAGAAACATATTTATATACAAGAAGTGTAATTAGACATCTTGTATAAGCACTTCAGTAGTGTAACTGTTTAATACATACGGGAGAAATCTTAACAACACTCATTAAGAGTCACAATAATTTTATACAAATCTTTACTATGTTTCATTAGCCAGTTTGGTCCAGACTTCAAGAAGAACCCCTACTCCGTGTCCTAAATATCCATTTTTCCATATGTAAGTAGCCAAGGAACCAGCTTCCTCCTTTCTCAGCTTTTGGGGTGTTTTCTTTTCAAATAAAGTTCACTGTCATGGTGGATTTATGTGCGGCTTGTTTCTGTCACCTGAAGTGACAAAAAATTGCTGGTTTGAATTTCCCCCATAATTGTTGCTCTTCTTGTAACAGAATTTTGTTATAGTCATAGAGGAAAGGGCAGGATGGGTTGTGAGCATCAGTATTAAACCTGTTACCCTGTCTCACGGAGCCATCACAGGCGTTGTTACACTTGCAGGAGTTTATTTCCTTGCCAGAGTTTACAGGAAGTGAGGTACAAAAAAGAATTATGCTGCTAGGTCATTAGCGCCCGTGAGAGGACGTCCCTTCATCTCCACAATGCCGACTATATGGGGTTTGCTTTTATAGTTGAGCGTCGGTGTGCTAAGGTATTTACCTCACTGACTCAGCCTTCCGCTCTTGTACGGCAACAGCTCGTCAGAGGAAATGCGGACACATAACAGATGTATTAAAAATTTGAAGCTTCAAGGAGGATATTTTAGCTTTTACATTTTGTCGCTGAAGAAAAGTTGATGATACACTTTTAAATAGTCTGTCCTTTCAGGGTTGATGTTAATTAAATTACAAGGCTTTTTTCTACTCCCCAACTGAAATTTAAAGGGTGATGTCAGTCATTTCGGAGGCGAGTACTAAAATAACGCTTTTTAAAGCTGGTCTGTTATATCTGACAACCTATTACAAAAGTAAATTATTTTCTTTTTCCCAATTCTTTCATGAAATGCTGATATTACATTTTCAAACAGAAAGAAATATAGTGTTCTATAAAAACTGAAAAACTCTTATCTGCCCTTTTTACAGACAAGATAACACTGATTTACTTCATAGATGTTAAGCACTAAACAGGCAAAATTTTGTTTTTAGCCCCATGTATCTTTTCCTACTACATGACCACTGGAACAGTCACTCATTAGCAATGGGAGGTTACAGCAATTACAAAACCCATTCTGGGTTTTCTACTTTTCTAATTCTTGAAAAGTATGTGGTTTTGCTGTTACATATAATGATCGTGCCTCTAATTTATCTTACAAATACCTTAGTAAGGTATGGTTTCAAACATATTTGTGAAGAGAAATTATTTTCACTGAGGGAGCCAAATTTACTTTATCTTCACCAATGTAACTGTGTGTGTGATCATGTGCCGTTCACTCAGGCTTCGTATGGCACAAATGGTACTTCACCATCAAGAGATACTTTCCTACATTGTGGCTTTGCTGTGAAACATAAAATTTGTAAAGTTCTTGGTGGTCTTTGAGTTAAATGCATTATAGAAGTGTAAAAATTGCTCCCCTATTTGTACTCAGGGAACATGTTGCAGTTAAGTTTCTTCTCTGTAAACAACAGGAAATTGCTTATTTTTAAATCAGATTTTTAAAAATTTGTCTCTGCATTTTCATTAATTTTTTATATTTCTGGTACCCTCCTGGACCCCCTGGTTTCAGCAAGTAAATTAAATGTTTATTACCAACTGCCTTCCTTGTATCTTGAACAGCAGAACCCTGCTACTATTAATTTGATGCTACTGAAGAGCAGTGATTCATCATCACATAAAGGCTAAAATCTCGTAAAATGGTGATTTTATTCTCAAATGCATAAGGGAATTTTATATTATATAAAGGAATTTTTTACTTCATCCCAAGTTGCAATTTTGCTTTAAGATACTGTATTTACTGAAATAAAAACCAAAAATGCTACAGATGTAAATTTGTCTCAAATTAGGATTAAAATTACACAAGTATCACCTGCCTCTCAATTTACTGTTTTTTAAAGTTGGGTATGGGTTTAACTGCAGGGCAGTATTGTTCTTCAGTGCCTTATCTGAAGTTGCTGGACTCTCAGCAGGGCTTACCAAATTATTTTGAGCAGAGTGACTGTATTGTTTAGAACCTGCCAGCTTGAAGTTGCACTAGGCAAATAAAACAGAGACTCAGGCTACAGTTGCATAGGTGAAATGGTAGGAAAAAATTATCTAAAGAAAAATATATCTTTACTTGAGGAAATATAGGGTTGTATATGCAGATAATTAAGGATCTTGAAGGTAAAGGACTGAGACAAATATACTTTGTTCAGTATATTATGAAAATCCAGAGTATGGTGTAGAAGACATAGTTCTGCAGCAACAGCTGGAGCTGTTGAGGAAACTGCCTATATGCATGTCCAGCAATAGCTTTTTCCTCAGATGTGACTTTTAGATGAGACAGCTATAGGGTTCTTGTAGCTTCAAGTATCTCAAAAAGGTCACTCAGGATTAGTGGTGATTTTGAACAAAAAAACTAAGTCTCGCATCATTGTTTCATATTTCACATATTCAAGAAATCACGGAAGAGGGAAGGTAGGAAGGCACCTCTGGAGATCACTTAGTAAAACATCCTTCTCAAAGCAGTGTCTGTTAGAGCAGGTTGCTCAGGGCCACATCCTGTAGGGTTTTTTAATATCTCTAGGAGATAGTCAAAGAGATGGAGATATGTGGAGACTCCCCAGCCTCTCAGGGCAACCTGGTTCCGAGGTTTGTCCACCCTCGTAGGGAATTTTTTTTTTCTTGTGTTCAGATGGTGTTTCCTGTGTTTCAGTTTGTCCCTTTTGCCTCTTGTCTTGTCACTGGGCACCACTGAGAAGGGTCTGGCACCTCCTTCTCCACTCTCCTGCAGCTAAGTATTTATACACATTGCTTAGGTTCCCTGAGCCTTCTCTTCTCCAGGCTGAACAACCCCAGCTCTCTCAGGCTCTCATATGCCAGATGCACCAGTTCCTTCTCTAACTTCATGGCCCTCCAGCAAGTCCCTGTCTCTCTTGTACTTGGGAATCCAGACCTGGACCCAGCACTGTCAGTGTGTCACCCAGGACTAAGTAGAGGGGAAGAATCACCTCTGTTGTCCTGGTGGTAATGCTCTGCTTAATGTGGCACTGTATGTTGTTGACCTTCTTTGCTGGAAGGGTGCGTCGATCATAGAATCATAGAATCATAGAAGAGTTTGGGTTGGAAGGGACCTTTAAAGGTCATCTAGTCCAACCCCTCTGCAATGAGCAGGGACATCTTTAATTAGATGAGGTTGCTCAATGGCTTGTGTTCAACTTCTTGTCCACCGGGACCATGCCAGCCAAGTGAAAAATTGGAGAGTGGGCTTTCTAAGAGCAGCATAAACACTGTGATTCTAAAATGGTGTATCTTGGATGATTGCAAAATTATTTACATTATAATGGAGTTTGTACATCACAGATTTCATTTTAAAAACAACAACATCCAATTCTTTTATGTCCAATCCTGGATGTATAAAATCTTTTGGAGAAAGATTTTTTATGAAATTCATATAGTCATTAAACACTGAGATACCAGAATTAACTAATGAAATTCAAATTATTAGTCCATAAATAATTTATTTTCTCCTGCTACTACAGAAGTAAGTGCTAAAGTCATGGAAGAATGAGTGAATTTCAGCTTTTCTGTGAGAACAGTACGCCAGGCTTGTTTAACAGACCTTGGAGTAGATGACACCATTACCAGGTGATTGGAGCTGCAGAGACAATCATCCTTCCCTCTTTGATTGGGATTACCTGTTCAACAGGCTTAGTTGGAAATATCCTCATTGTGTTCACAATAATAAGGTATGGAATTGAATACGTTTTTCACTAACATTTATTGCTGAAAACGTAAATGATGACTGCACTGAGGAAGTGAATTGTCCAGCAAAGACAAGGATAGCAAGTTTTTCATGTTCCATTTAGTCACTGACATTTATTTCTTATTAAAAAAATCTAAATCATGACCATAGATAGCAGTAATGTATGTCTGCTTAGCCTTTTCTGTTATAAGAAAGGACTTAAGTGCATGATTGACTTCAAACATATTCAAGGAAACTGAAGTACGTGCCTTCTTCCCTGGTTTCCGTTATAACTGGCAGCAACCTTCCCACTAGCACACGTAAAAGCTAGGCTGAACTTTAAGCTTTAGTTATGATACTAGCCAGGCATTATAATGTTTTACAGAATTCTTTTAAGATCTGTTGAAATACAGGCCTTTTCTCTGTTGAAAACTGCACTTCTATCTCAGATTATTTTAATAACAGAACTCTATCTAACTCATGCCCATTTACAGCAGCTTCCTAGACTCATTGCTTTTTTCCAGCATCGCCTTACTTCTGGAAACAGGGCCTTAGTGCCAGTTGAGGATTCTCACATGACAAGAGTTAATACCTCAAGATATTTTTGTTGTATTGTCAGAAGGTAAAATTGCTGAAGTTGCTAATGTTTTTTGGGTCATAAAATCTGACCCAGCCATCCTTTATGCAAGAAAATACCTTCTAGACCCTTAAATTTAACAAGACATTTCTTTTTCTGTATAATAAGGAATTTGCTGTCAAGTGGCTGATGCTACCACAAACTCTAAATCTATAAGCCTGTACCTTGAAAAAGTGGCTTTTATCTTCAGCGCAAATTTAACATAAATAATTATGACAACATAAGGCTAATATACATCCCACTCTACAAGGTTAATAGATGGACCCAAGCCCTACATACTGTGCTTCTAAAGGAAAGATTTCCAAAGGCCAGCCTAGGACTAAGTGTCTGTCAGGCCCTGAGCTTCCCTTGAAACTACCAGAAATCCAATGCCTGGTACACTCAAGAACATTGTAGCTCATAATCTGAATGCAGAAGAGAAGAAATGTGGAAACAGTATGTCTGAAGTGAACATAATGGCAATATGACTTTTTAAATGTATGAATGAATAGAAAGGAAAAAAGAATTCATTGAGTTGCTAAAAATTAGTTGTAGAGTCTCTAAAATAATAGAATGGAAGGAAACTGAGATGAACAAAGGTTTTTTTGTCCTTGGTGAAAAGCCTTTGTCTAGCTTAAATAAAAATATGAGAGGCAGAGGGAATAGACACAGACAATGACTTGGAAAACAAGAATATAATTTAAACCGTATTTGCATTCAAATCTATGGGCATGAACATTTATACACAGGAAAAGAATTTGCCAATAGTGCATTAAAAAGTTAATGTGGTAGTTACCAAGAGTAAAAAAGACAGCCACAAACCTCAGCCTCTGTAGATGAATGTTCATTTAAAATGTAGTTACGTTTTGAAAAATAACCATGTCAAATTCTCACCTTTCACTAAACAGGTCCGATTCTACTCAATGGCTCTACTTCTGAGTTGTAGAAGTTGTTTATTGAACACATTTTCTCACGCAGACATTTAAAATTTGTGGGCATTACAGAATTGATTCTTTCAAGAGAAAAAGAAGCTAGATCATCTCTCTAATTAACTGAAAAGTTGTTTACTTTCCAGTAGCAAATTCTTTACTGATGGTAGAACATGGTAAAGAACGAACTTTGGAATTTCAGCTCCCCAGTTTTGTTTGCAGGTCTGCCAGCTAGTGTCAAACATTTTTAATGGGAGAAAATAACTGAAATTCCTAATGACAGTTACATGTAATATATGTCTATGCACTGAGGTTTAATTTAAAACTTAGTAACTCAATGACTTTTGGCTGGCCCTCCTTGTGTGAGTGAATTTCATCCCTAGGGAATAATAGAGGGACTAGAGATACATTGGTATTTGATTAAAAAGAAAACAGTGGAGAAAATGCTACAAGAGTTCAGTGTCAGCCAGAAGTACACAATAATCTTCACCCCAGCAACCTAGAAAAGCTGGTACCCAAAACTGTAGTTTTGCTAGCAAGCTAGCAAAATTTTTATGTAAACCTATTGACTTTGGTGGACCCGCTGGTGGGAGAATGGCTATGTTTTTGTGTGGAGGGGGAAAATGTGATCCAGACAACCCCAATTAGCTGCATTAGTCTGACTTTATATTCTTAAGGAAAAGTATGTTACAGAAGAAAAAAGGGAATAAAATACAATTTCAATTATCTATAAGTACAGCTTTTCAGATTAACTTGATTTTTAATAACATAAATAATAACGAATGATAGAATAGCATCTCCTAAAATAGAGATTGCAAGTAAGTGTCACAACACTTGTTACTTGCATTCTGAGTCTTCAGCTGGAGAATGTGTATTTGCAACTGAACGTACCCACCAGTAGAAAAGTTTTGAAACTGCTACATACAGCTAGCCTATCCAGATCAGAGATTTTATGTTATCAGTTTTTATATGTTATCATGTTGGAAGTTACTAACTCAGCTAAAGAACAACCTAATGAGTTCAAGAATTATAACGTGAGAAAAAAATTAGCTAATGTGTGGATGGTACTAGGCGATGTTGATCAGAAACAAGTTTCCTGAAAAGATTTTCAGGAGAAATAGGTTAACACGGAACTTTCAGTGACTGATCTGGCCCAGCCAGATTTCATATTTCCCCTCAGAGACCTGAGGTGAAGTGTAAGAGGGTGCCAATAGTATTCCTAATGACATATGCTGGGGACATGTGGCTGATGCAAAGGCATATAAGGCTGTCATACAGAACGAAGAACCAGATAAAGTATAGAGGAGGGACTAGAGCAATAGTAATGCGGTAACATTTTAATAGCACAAAGCACAAAGCCATAGAATTTTTTTTTAAATTTTTTTTTTTTTTTTTTTTTTTTTAGAAATAGGAAGCACTGCTCTCAGTTAGAAAACAAGAGAACAAGAGTGGAAAAACTCCTGGGACTGCTGTGGGCTGTCAATAGGCCAAAGCTGCATGAGAAGAACACACAGCTGTAATACATGTCAGGCTCAGCCTTTCCAGGGGAAAGAGGGAAATGCTAATGCCATTCTCCAGGCTCATAACAAGGCCTGAAATACAACTCTCACCAGCTGTTTCCAGGAAAGATAAGATATTCAGACTGGAATAAGAACAGAAAAGAACAATTACTCACACCATAAGAATGGACAAATATGAAGATTCACCTAAACTTTAAAAAAAAAAAAAAGGCTCAGAGGTGTATGCTTGCTCTCTATAAATCAGGATCAAATACAGCAGAAAGGGTAAAGGGCTGTTCAAACTAAAGGCCAAAACTGGTACAAAAGCAACTGGGAAGGCCCCAGTCAGGACCTATTGAAGGCTGATAAATGGAAGGTGATTTTTACCTTCCAGAACAGTCATGTCCTGTGATAGCCTTCAGTAGAAGCAGTAGAAGTAAAATCATTATTTCTGAGATTAAATTACTCTAAGGAAGTTTTTTCTGGTGTTGTTGCCTGTGACAGCCGATGACTCAGTTCTGTGGCAGGGGTTTCTCTGGCAGGGTTATCTCTTCCAATCGTATGTTCCTGCTTTTCCTAAATCTAGCAAAAAACCCCAACATGTTAAACAATGTACCCAGTGCCCTAAAACATTTCTCAGCTGTTCTGTTCTTCATTCCATGCTGAGATGAGAAAGCTACGTGTCTCTGCACTGAGACAGCACGCTGTCAGTTTACTCTGATTTCTATGATTCTGGTTTAGATTTGTTTCAGAAATCAAAAACAAGCTAATGTTAGAAATGTGGGACTTCCCATGATCACATCTGGCGCAGCAACTGATACATGTCTCTAAGTGATGTTATCTGGCTTGACTGTGAGATCCAGTTAAACAATAATGCATTTTGGACCAGAATATCTCAGACAAACTTCTGTAGCTATCGCTAATCTAATGCTAAACATTAGATAATGTTGTTAGCCAACAACAAATTAGATAGTTGCGTTACTTGGAAGTATGCATCGCTAGATATGGTTAATTGAGGGAAGGCATAGACGCAGACGTGCAGAACAGAAATGGCTGCCATTTCTTTGTGTAGTTTTTCATAACTGGTACTGAGCAAGGTTCAGTCTCACAAGATTTTATAGGCCTTACCCAGCTGTATAGATGTGAGCAAATTTTTTCCAGCCTAACTTTGACTGCCCAAACCAGCCATCTGGGTCTCTCCATGGAGAGGCACTACTGAGGGTTAATACGTCTCATCTTTGTCATATACCTAAGACTGGATACTTTTCCCCTGGAGTTCTGTTTCTCTGCAGTGGTTATAGGAGGCAAGATCACTTGGAGACATTAGAGGTCTACATTTCAAATTGATAAAATAAGCAAAGAAGAATCCAACTCTCAATTAAAAGGAGAAAAGATAGGACAAGTCTTTCGTGATAAATTATTGAGGTGGTTTTTCAGCCACTAGGGGAAAATAACATGCACAGAAATTATCCAAGAGGGAGCACAGTACATGCTTACATGCACAAAAGGGCTACAAAACAGTGTTAAGAAGGTACGGGACTGCTGCTGTTGGACCTGCTCTTCTCAGGGACCGACGATCTAGGTAAACTCCAAGCGAGAGCAGAAGGGGACTATGGTTAACATCAGAGCTGGAAATTTTAAAAAAGCTTCTTCCAAGTCAAGCTGGTTTGCTGGGAAATGTTAGATTTCGTAGGGGAGGACAGGCCTGGGCAGGAGGATGACTTTAAAGCTGGTGCTACCTGCCATTGCAGATCTAGCCCATCAGAGATGCCATTTTCACCTTTCTTATCTGAAGAAAGGGTATATGCTTGTCCTTTCAAATGTGTGTTGCTTATAAATCATCTTGTATTTGACCTGAAAGATCACTTCCAAATTAACACTTAAGCTTCTAGTTAACGAAGACTCTCTGTCCAGAAGGGTATAAATAAATTTTGATGACAGCAAATAATGCAGTCAGAGGGGATAAATAATGACTGATGACAACACTTGTCATGTTCCGTGAAGTTGTTACTGGAGTGACAGCCAGTATATGGATTATCACATTGTTGTGTCTGCTCAACACTTCTTTTTTTAATGCATTGGGATCATTCAAAATGCATTTTTTAATGAGTTTAATCTGTAGAAGCAGAATTGAAGAAAAGGTAGGAGTAACCACAGATTTGACAGAATCGCAGAACAGCGATTGCGCTTTTGTACATTTTTCATAGGGTGCTTCAGAAATGGAAATTAACCTGGCATGGGTGGAAGGATGAATTAACCAGGTAATGTTTGTGGCTTGAGAAACTGCTGAGAAGCTTTCAAATCTGTGGTGAGAGGGGAGAAATCACTGAAAGGACAAAAAGAAAGAAGTTTGAAATTGAGGCTATCACTACTCTTTTCATGGACCTTTTTTTTTCTTTCTCTTTTTTTTCATAAAGTGAAAGTTTTAGCAGAAGGCAAGAACCACACTGTCTTAATAAAATACAAAGAAATTATAAAATATAAAATGTGGCCAAAATTATTTGAGATTATAAAGTTTTCTGCATAAATTACCATTTAAATATTGTGGGTCTGAGCCACCACAGGAAACTATAGAAAAATCTGTATGAAAACACGTGTCCCGGTCTCTGGACACGGATCTAAAAAGGCGTCATTTTCTGAACTTCAGTGTAACGCATGAGACTGGATATTACAACCCTTCCCTTTGCATCAGCCATGGGACAGCTGTTCACTCTATATTCTTTGTTGATTAAATTTAACATAAATTGTGAGAGTTGAGAATTTGAGATGCCTATTCTGAGTCCAAAAGTAATTTCCAATTTAGTATGACTTATCCGGCTAATGTGAATGAAATAAAGCAGAAAAAGACCACTTTAACTTTTTCATAAAATGACATGTACAGGCAGTTTTCAGATGCTTTGAAACCTGTGTGTTTGAGCATAATGGTACCATTTGACGCCTTGCAGGAAATACGGTTTGGGGTTTTTCTTTTCCGGGAGATTGTGCATCCTTCAAAGTTCACAAAACTAAAGGCACTGGAGGAAAAAGATCACATATGCGTCATTCTCTCCACAAGCTCCAGTCATTAGTGCCAGCAGATATACTTTATAGATGTCTGGCTTTGGTTTCAGCATCATAACCAGATGACAGTGAATCATGCTTCATAATTTATTAAAAATGTTTGAAAAAAAATCTTTTGCCTGGATCATTCCCTCTAGCTTAGATTTGTTTCTTTGGAAACATTTATTTCATAGCTTGTAGCATGCAGTGAAGGCAACATGAAAGATATGAAATTAGGAACTATTCTCACATCAATCCTTTTATGAATTGATGGTCATAGAATTGGATTTCTGAATCTGGTCTGTGGGTAGCCAGGTGCAATTCTCCCAGCTACAGGTTCTTCTGTGTCTTTCAGTAATAATGACAAATAAACTGTTACTTTGCAGTACACTGAGAAAAAAATGGTTAGAGTTACTGAGAGGGAGCCTAGACTAATAGCTTAGATATCTAATTCATAAGTGAATGTAGGTAAGGTGATTTCTATATGTAGACTGTGAATGAGGACCTTTTAAATAAAATCCTGTAATTAAAAAATATGTTATAAATATCAGTGCTTTTCAAAGATGTTTAGTGCTTCTTTCCTTGATTTGTATAGAATAAGGCAATTAAAAGTCAGGAATTCTTTCAACTGCATGTGTAACTCCAAGCCTGAATCAGAGGGTGTACCCTAAGGTAAGGATTACATTTTGCTAAAGGAATGTAGGAAAGCATATATATCACGCAAAAGCTATGCAATATAGACATTATGAAACTGGAAAAACCAAACTCTTAGTACTTGGTTGAAGACTGTACAGTTTTAACTCAGTTGCATTCCCTATGAATGTATAAACTTCATGAGACTATCTTTAAGTATTTGATTGCACCTTGTAATTTAATTGACCTTTATTAAAATGCAATGAGTACAACAAGAATTTTAGCTTTTATCATAACTACAGTTTTCAAAAACAGCTTTTGTATATTCTTAATCTTAAGGAAAAAGTGACCAAATTCAGGAAAGAAACTGTATGTTGAATGAATGTCAATGAAATGAACTGTCAATTGTATGAGGTTTAATAAGGCCAAG
>NW_010526774.1:0-28190 GCF_000687285.1 Phaethon lepturus
GCTGCTGGCGGAGGAGGAGGAGGAGCAGGATTTGATCTTTCCTACGATGCAATCAGCCGCATTCAGCGCATCGCAGTTGTGAGAGTAAACCGGTGATCTAAAAACAGTGATGTCTTTCACCGCAGTTCAGGGAGTGTGCCGGGCAAAAATGTCACCCTGTGAACTGTATCAGGCAAAAAACACGTTGCAAGAAAAGGGGTGTAATACAAATCTGACTCTGACTGTGTGAAAATAACCAGATAGGGCCTGTCCTTGCAGATGAGGAAAAGCAATGCTTAACGTGTTACCCAGCTTGCCCTCCGTGTGTATAAAACATCTCCCTCTTTTCAGTTTTTCACACAATTATTTTTTTCAGCTCACGATTAAAACGGCAATCAAAAATACCGAGGCACTCTGTATACCACACTTCAGCAGAGTGCGGTTTCAGGAGGCATTTTTGTGGGGCACTATTTAAAAAAAAAAAAGGGGGGAGGGTTATAAAGAACGTGTAACCCTCAGACAGGAGTGAGAGGAAATAACTTCTACTATCCTTTTCTCCTAAGATAAAGGAGAATGGGTAAGAAGATGAGTAAATATTTGCTGGGAGAAGACTGTCCTGCACAGTGACTGTATCTAACAGAATATCAAGTTCTCTTAGTCCACTTTATAGTGCTACTTCATAAATGTTGTTTTCTTGGTTTCTGCCATTTATTGTGGCACAACTAGCAGACACAGTTACCATACTAGACACATTTCTTGTTGGCAGCTTTATCCCTGCTTTTAAAAGTAATTTTTCATGTTTGTGAGGTGGCTCAATGGATTTGTTAGATTCGTCCAATTCTTCAGTTTGTGGGCCATGGGCTACGCAGGTTTTTCGTCAGCTCTGTGCATGAATAACGTCTTTGTTCTGAGGATTCGAAGCACTTCTGGATTGTAACTAAGGATGGTTCCTGTTAGTGAAACTGAAGCTAATTAAGTTTAAAGACAAGGTGACAAAGAGTCAAGCTGACGTGTGTCGTGTTATGGAAGTGTGCCTTTCTGGCACGATCTGTGGAGGGACTTGCTTAAGGAATCTGTCCTGAGTGTTGATGAAGCATCAGCTGAGGGAAGAGGACATAGAATAATGCTTCTCAGCTTGTGCGTGGAATAGCATTAGCAGCAAGCAGTCCCTTTGGAAAGGAGGCAAACAAGAAGTAAAAGAGCCCAGTGTCAACTGCTCGCTGTGAAAGGGGAGCGATGGAGGTGGAAGAGGGAGTAATAACATGTTGAGCTGAGAAGCGGTTTGTCATCCGAGTTCGGCTATGATATTAGTCTGCCCTGCCCTCTCCCGCGTTTGCTGTGAAAATAGTAGGATCTCTGGCTGCTGTTTTTCCTAGCTTGTGCACTGTAACGATTCTGGAGTACTGAAGCGGTGTCTCAAGCAGTTAAACTGTTATGTATGTTTACAGTCACCCTTACGTTTTTGTTTCAGTCTGATTGTTTATCGCACTTTGTGAACTCAGCCTTCCTTAGACAAACTTAACAGTTGGAGGACAATATGTAGAGCATATATTTAGAACAACTGAAGTACATCACCTGAGCTGTTTTTATGCAACCTGAAAAGTAAGTTCTTTACTGTAAAGAGTTATCACGTGAGAAACTGTAATATTAAAAATAGTTTTGTTGGTTTCGTAGTATACAGATACGGGTTAAGATTATCCTGGAATTGTAGCTGCTGTAGCCCCCTGCTGTGTGATAATGCAAATGGCATCTAATGCCTTAATGTGCTCTGCTTCTGAGACGACACTGGATAGTTCTGTATCTGGCAGCAAACGATCAACTTTCTGTTCTCTGCCAACACCAGGCAAATCTTCTCAACGTGGTTTCTTCAGACACTTCAAATGCTTGCAACCTGTCTGCTAATGAAAATAATGTAGGGACACTTTAATTTGTTTGAAACTGTGATCACTGATGCAACAAATCAGTGAAGACAGGTAATTATGTACAGGTGAGACTTTTTTTTTTAATAAGCCCAGATATTTTACAAGCAGAATAAAAATTAAAAAAAAAGCAAATGTGCAAATGGCTATTTCTCAGATCATGTAAGCTGATTTAAGACAAAGTTGTCATATATTACTCAATATCATGTGTTTCTAGATTCTGTTTTGACTTTTCAGTAGGATTTCTGTTAGCAAAATCTTGGAAACCCAATGCTGTATCCATTGGGAATGTCTTGACAGCTAAGTGTTGTTACACTAATACGGTGTACAGCAAGTCAAAAGCATGTTGTTGTAATTCTGTAAGTTCTGTGAGGGTAGATACAATTACAGAATAGAAGTTCTGATACAATTTTCATTTGGAATATTTTACACACAAGTTGAAACATAAAATATATCATTCTACTTGATGGTGGCTGTCTATGTGACTTCTGTCAACCTAATCAAGGCTTGGTAGACTTATTAGCTGCTTAGTTCTGTGGTTAGTTCATGTTTTATGAATTCTTTTGAGTTCTTCATGTGTTTTTATTGATCACCATCATATAGCAGTGGACGTTCAGGTTTAGAACAAGAAGTAACTAAACAATCCAAATTCCCGTTGATGACCTTGCACAACTTCCTTGAGGAATACATGAGTAAGGATCACTCACTGTCATAATATTTATCACTCTTACACTCAAAATATTCAAGTTTCTATCATCAATTCAACAGTAAATAGTTTTGAAGTTTCTCAGTGAAGAAGTAACTCCACAGAAATGTTGGAATAACAGAAGCATCTCTGTTGAAACAAATTTTTCTTGTCTACTTTCTTGGTAGTTCTCTTTTTAATATTTTCCTATTTCAGAAATGTAGAACAGTGAATCTCCCTCTGCTTTTCAATTTACTTAATTGTTGTTTGCAATTCCATTATGTACTATGAATGTCTTTAAGCCGTTTTTTTTTTTTATTATAGAAGCCTTAGTTCTCATAAGTAGCTTTCCCATCACTCTGGCCTGATCCTACTATTGACAAAATGTGTTGAATGTGATTATCTTTACTCTTTCCACCAAAGAATTAATCTTTTAATATTGCTATGTAAAGTCAAGATTGGATTTTGAGGTTTTTTTTTTTTTTTTACGATATGCATCACAAATTGTGATTAAGTAACTGATAACAACTGTGTGTATGGTAGACACCTAGATGTGAACATCAGGTAGTTGCCAAGAGAATAGCAGTATAACCAGAGTGAGGTTGCCTATCTTAGATCGATGATTCCCTCTTCATCTAATATTTAAAAAGCAGAAGTAGAAGATGCTGTCATTGTCCTCTTGATGCCTTCTCCAAGAAAAAAGGGTACATTTCAATTTTGTTTTAAAACATGAATCTAATGGTAGGCTAATTCTGTTAGACACCCTCAAAACGACGGATGGTCCTCTCTAGAGAGAATGCCACTGACATGCTTTTTAAAACACACGTTCCAAAACAAATGTAGAATGATAAAAGTATTAGACATAGTTTAGTAGGTGTCTCCTCTGGGATTGCATCAATATTAAGTATGAACTTAATGAGTGTATCCCTTCTTCCCAAGGAGTTTTTTGAGGTGTGTTTGAAAGGAAGAAAGGCAAATATCAAATTCCAATGGCAAGGAGTAACTTGTAAAATCATGATTTCTCTCAGGAATCTGCCTTTGAACAGCTTGCCTTTCTAAATAATGAAAACATTTTGAAAAGAATTAAGTATTTTGAAAAAAATGAATGTAAGTGACTGCAAGGGTTCTTAATCTTGTGGGGTTCTGTTTGTGTGTGGGGTTTTTTGTTGATTTGTTTTTTCTATGAACCTATTTTAGGATCTTTTCACTGAATTTTATAAATGAAGATTAAAGACAAAGTCTAAATGTTTACAATTTCTCTTATGTTAGTGCACAATAAGCTCAGGATGAGTGCTTTAAATGTCGATACATAGGACACTGTCATAATGGCATTTCAAGGGGGGAGAGGAAGAAGCAGAGAACATTTATTTCAATGACGAAACAGAGTGCTACCACTGGAGGCTGTGTATTGCATCTTCCAGTGCTCTCTCTTAATACTAGTGTTTTGCATGTAGGACTTCCTAAAATGGAGAACTTGGAACAGGCAAAAAGGATTTAGTGAAGAATGTAGGTTGTTATTTTTCATGTAGATGGACTGGAAGACTCTGTTTTTTCCTTTAACAATGTCTGCCTACCTATAGTCCTACCTCCTTTCCCTAATGTCTGTAAATGTGAAAAATAAAATCATACTTGCATCCTTTGCCATCCTTTTATTTGCAAAACGGAGATCTTGGGAGCTATGAAGCCTTACTCAGGAGTGTTTTTACTGTCTGACAAGTTTGGGACTTTTGATGTAAAGACCATTTCTTCTCATCCATGGCTTGAGTTGTATTTACTGCTTTCTAGTTTAATCAAATGGCTCCTGGAGAGTGTCAACACTTTCATAGCTTTCACATTTTAAGTAGCAGCAAATCACTGTTAATATAGTTTTACATTACTACAAATACATAAATTTAACTCTTTTCTAGTTTGTAACACTCAATTTAGGATTCTCCTTTTTTCTTACATAGCTGTTAAAGAATATTAACTGTCCATACGCAGCTGCTCCTCTGTGTTAGAAAAATTAATGTATAGTCTGTGTTTCTCAGTTCGAATCTCTAAAAGCTCTTCCAGAGCTGAAGGTTTCTCTGTATGTGTGTATACATACAGCTAAAGCTTTGTTCACATAGAGGTATATTTCTGAACTCCTCCAGCTTATTCTTTGTTCTGTGAATGGAGTTGGCAAGGTTTAGGTTATTTGTAAAACAGCGCATATCATCGTATATGCAGTATAGTGGTTGTCTGCATAGCTTTGATATTCCCTCTATCATCATCTTTATATTAAACAGTTTTTTGACTACCTGTCTTTTTCTTTGTTGGATGGGAAGAATAGTGCAAGGGAGACTGTCGTGTTAGAGGTGAAAATATTCTCGTTAAGTTTTAAACTTCTTATATAGCACAATATTAATCAGACAATTATTCTAATAATGGTAAGTCAATTGCCAAGTCTCAGCATACTCAGGTTATTTTATCTATTACATGCAAAAATAATTTGTGACCACATATGAAAATACAGTTATGCCTTTCTGGATATCATCAGTTTGTAATGCATTGCATTATTACTACTTCTTCTGGCAGAAGCTGAATAGCCCGGCACGGCTGTACTGACCCATCTAAGTCTTAAAAACTCTGGCTTTTCAAAGTTCAACACTGGAAACTCCGCAACGGCGACTGACTGACAGCTCTGAAGAGAATAAGGCCAAATTACTTCACAGCAGCAGTTGTAGTAGGCGCTTTGGTATTTTCCATTTGTTCCGATATTTATCCCAAACTGACCTACATCTGCTGGATTAACAGTGTAACTTGACCTGCTTTTATTCCTGCTATGCTATAAGATAGGAAGGCTGTTCTGGTTAGTCCCTAACAAGGAGAAAAGCTGTGCTAGTTGAAGCAGAAGCAATCAATTTTTAGAATTATGTAGGGTTTAAGGTTATTGAAGTTGCTACTGAAAAAATATGCTACTTTGCAATACAAATTTGTTATGTACTGATTTTTTTTTTTCTGTAACAAAATACCAAGCAAAAGCAATGAGAGTGCAGACAAAATCAAGCTGGAGCTCAATATTAAAAATTTATTTTAATTAAAAGATTGTACAAAATATATTCCAATGTCAAGCTCATCTGATATTTTTCCCTGTCAAAGGCTTTTTTTTTCTTCTTCTTTTCTGAGTGTTAATATGGGATTTTTTTGTATGTGAAGTTTAAATCTTGGCATACTAGTTGGTGCTTCATTGAGATACACTGGTGGATGTAAATTGAAGAACAGTGAAGAAGTCTCCATTGGTTTGCACAGTTCATACAAGAAAAGTAAAACTTTGATGTCTGAAAACATTTCTTCACACTCCAGGTCATCAACTAAAAGAAATTTTTTTATATCCTCAAATATACAAAAATGTCAAACCGCAGCTGTTTGCAAATTGGAAAATAAGTGCAGTGACTAGAGAGATTACTCACTAAACTGATTGCTAATTAAGAATTAACAGAGTATCTCAAATCTGTGACAGGTCGTAAAATGGTATAATAGACAGGAATATACTGTAGAATTTCCTTTACATTAATTCTTTTCTTAACATTTAAAATAATAGTAGTGAAAATGAGAGAACTTTTCTTTGTGTTTGGAGGAAACCTTAAACTAACATTGCAATTTTCATGTGATTTTTAGGTGACGTGAAGTATCTTGTTCATTGGAGTAAGCATGGCATTGCGGTTTCCTCTTAACTTTACCATTTTTTAACTTCTCCATTGCACTTGCAGATTTCTAGTAAAGTTACTGATGTCTCCAGGGTTGTATAGTGTGACGTTGTAATATCATGAAAAATAGGTGAGATTTGGACTAAAATGGAGGAAGCTATAAGTACCATCTTGTTTAATGATCTTTTTGGTTAATGAAAAATGGTGTCTGTCCAGACTAAAGGGAATCCATTCAATTTTAAATTAAAACCAATTGTAACAAAGTTAGCAAGACCTAACATGCAGGAGCTTTTCAAAACTTAAATATCAAGTTGGACAATTACTAGGACATTACATATAAAAGAGAATGTGTCTCATCTTTTGCTATAAAAACAAATTAGAAGTAAATTAGCTTTATAGACTGTGCTTCCTCTAAAGGCTAGAGTCCCCAGTCTTACATGTTACTGTCTTAGGGTATATCTTGACTGCTACGTATATAAACATAGTCAAGATGATATGTATTTGAACACAAGTAGTGTATAAGTAAATTAAGTATGGGCTAGCACCTTGACTATTTGCTCAGCTTCTTCCGAACATTCTCCTTACCTTATTTGGAATTTTTGTCAAGTATTTGGCATATTTCCTCACTAACTGTAAAGTTTGTGTGTTACAAACTGCTGGTTAATGCTTCTTTTTGGTATGTAAAATGCAAAATGTATGCTGTTCTTAGTGTGAATAAGTCTCACTGACTCCTTAAAGAATGGTCCAGAGCTCACATAATTTCCCCACAAAATAAGTTTGGAATTTAGAATTGGATCAGACTAAAATTTTTTCTGCTTCCTAAGTAATCTTTGTTTTGGAAATTATAAATTATTGCTTTGCTGTGTTCTGAATGATGACTTCTGGAGGTAGGGTGGAAAGTATGTAATCAATAGAAATATATAGGCCATTTGTTTTTTATTTATGGTAGATAAAAACCGCAATGGCTTGTATACTTATTTATGGGATGTTCACATATGGTTAATGTGAAAGATTAATATAATTTCAAAATAGCTTGGAACATAAGATTATTTTAAGTGAATAGGCTTGTATACATTTTGTGTAAGCAATACTTGGGAGGGGTATAATTTAAAATATCATGATTGCAGAATTTCCAAAACTGTCTTTGGATTTTTGAGAAAAAGAATTATATCAGATTTTGTACAGATTTGCTTTTGTCTCTTAAAACAGAAGTGTCACTTGCTTTTCTACGAAACCACATTTTTTTCCCCATCTGACGCAAAATGGAATAACAGGAAATCTAGATAATGAAGGCAGTTGAGCATGTTCTGTAAGGGGTATTCATCATTTACTGTGACATCTGTATTGCAGGATTTGGAAGTGCAGATGCATGTAATGTTTATTAGATTATGCCTATTGCAAACTGAAATGCACTGTGTATCCCAACAGGAAACCAGAATCCAGTAGCCTACATAATTTAAATGACAATTTTCTGTTTAATGAATTGTTGATATCATAGGCTTTTTTCTTTAAATTTGTCATTAAAAACCCTTGTCATTTGAACTTCTTATTGAAAAGAAATATCTTCAGAAAGAAATTTCGAAATAAGTGACTAGTTGGTCACAGATAAATGTGGAGTAATCTCCCTGCAGCCCTTGTCTGCCTAGGATACTGTCTGGAAAACCAAACTTTGTTTCTTCCGTTTGCTGCTGCAAGACTTGAAGTGGGGAAACAGCAACAGCCCTCCTCTGTATGCATGAAGGGATTTCCCTTAAGACTGTGAGGGTGAAGGCCTCAAATTCCATTCCTATATGATCTGTTTACATTAATGTGTCAACTGTGCAACAAGTGCGTGATGCCATGCCATGCCAAAGCCGAAGTGGCCTTCATGGATGATAGGTAGGTAGATACATAGATGGGGGACAGGGAATGGGGCAACTTATTTGCCCTAGCAATAAAACATCCCCTCCAGGGTTAACCACAAAAGCCTTTGCTGTGAAAGACCAAGACATATATGAAGATTAGGCTGGAACAAAATGCTCTATAACTTCAGGCTTGTAGGATACAGCATACCTTTTCATCTTCTGCTATGACTCTTCACCTCTTCCTTTCCCCAGGAGATGAAATGCAACAAGTGAAGGTTTTAGGGCAAGTGCTTTCTGTGGAAACTATATGAGGACATGCTCTTCTCTATCTTGGCAGAGAAGATACCTGGGAAGGATGTGATAGGAGGCTTAGATTTTTTTTTTTTTAATTATTATTGTTTTCTTTTCTTCCCCCTACTTCTCTCTACTTTCCTCAAATATGCACTAACAGAAGTGAGGAGGGGGATGGATGGACTTGATGATCTTAAAGGTCTTTTCCAACCTTAATAATTCTGTGATTCTGTGGGAGTCAGTCCCTGGTACTAGGGCCTGACTCCTGCCGGGAATACCAGTTACAGAAGCTTTTTAGTGAGGTAGTCGTAAGGCTCTACTTTCTTGTCCAGTAAGAGCCTGATTTTTTTCCATCAGTACAGCATAGAAAACTTCTTACAGGCATTGGTGGGAAGGGTCAAATTTGAGAGCTAAAAAGACTTCAAAAGCTACCGTATGAAAACCAGGAATTTAGGTGAACTTCAGCATATTGATGCCAATGTGCTGCATGAGATCCGTTCAGTGTAGCTTCATTTAATTTTCCTTGTTCTAAGTTAGATAAATAAATTATTTGATTTGAACATTTCAGCTAGAACACTTTGTAGGTGCAGTTAACCTGCATGTTCTCTATAATGTTAAAAGATGTGCCATTGCGGGATGTGGTTTAGTGGGCGTGGTGGTGTTGGGTTGACAGTTGGATGTGATAAGGTTGGAAAAGACCTTGAAGATTAATGATTCTATGATTCTGTGATTGCAGTGTAAAATGCAGTACTATCCAGAATAGTCACAGTATCAGTCACATGCTTTATTTCAATTAAGAGCCTTACGAAAATATCTAGTGCGATGTATGTTAGTGTAAGAAATCAGAGTTGACTGATGAATATCAATGTCAAAACAGAAGATGTCTTCAGAAATAAACCTCCACTGCTATTATGTCCCGTTGATGCGAGCTTTTAAAAAATCTAGTATGTCTAGAAAAATAGCCTCACTATTCTGCATGTGTGGCTATGTGCCTATCAAATTGAAACACAGGCATCCATGGTAGTAAAACTTGGTTAAGATTCTTGGTAGGTAGGTTCTTACGTGCTGCTGTTGTGTCATGGTAAACTTCTGAATTGTTCAAATGCACTTATCTGATTCTTGAGCAGGGAAATTCTTGATACGAAAACTTCAGTCCAACTAACCACTAAAATATCTACCCCATTTCTGAAAGGTTTCTACTGTTTGCAGAGTAGAAAAGTAACTATGAAACAACTTGCATGAGCTACAATTTACTTTTTTAAACATGTTGCTGAGGCTCTTGTTATGTCTGTATCATGAATATGTTTTTTGCATCTCTAACACATATACATACTATAAAGTGTCAAACTACTGTACGGGGGAATCAATACAAATACAGTGTTTTGATTAAATTAGAGAAATGGTCCCACAAGTAATATTAGGGACGGATGAGCAATCCATTTGATGTTTATGGTGCTTCAGAACAATATTTATATTATTACAAGTCTAGCATTCTTGCATATGCATTCTTTGTTTCACAGAATACACCTGTAAAGTATCTACATCAGATGTTTTAATAACTCCTGACAAACTCGTTAGTATTGTTTCCTATGGAAATGTGACAGATTTCATTGCAGAATCTGTATGTGAATACAGATTACAAAAATAAATCAATGGATGATAATATTTGAAAACTTTTAAATAGAGAACTAGGTGGTGCTGTTCTTTCATCTTTGTAGCTTAGCTGAATTCTTAAGTATGGACTGAGGCTACTACTTTTCAAGAATGAATTTAGCTCTCTTAAATGTTTGGAGAAGTTACTGTTTCTGATTTCACTGAGAATGCTACTTTGAGAGCTCATAACTGCATAATACAACACTTTCTATTTTATGTAGAACTTTTACATCCAACAAATGGTTTAGTTTTAATCAGCATGGTGATATACTTCCTTTTATCCTCAGTTTGAATGACTTTGGAGTAAATTCTAATAATTTTTTTGACTCTTTACTTGGCTGTATGTTCAGGATTATTTGGTCAGGTCAGCGTAACATGGTTAGATGTGTGGACCTTTGAATCCTTTCCCATTGTTGGTTTCTTAAACATTTTGGGACTAATTTGCTAACAGTACAATGAAATCATCAATAATAGCTTGAAGAAATTTGTTGTAACTGTGTAGTAGCAGTATATAAACCACAGCTAAGTAAGCAAGAAAACAAATTTACTAAGTTTTCTTCCATTTACAAAAAATACAAAGTTTCAATCACTGTCTTGTCTCATTGCCGTTAATGCTGTAATAGGAAATAGTGAAGCTAGACTATAATGAACTTACTGGGATCTAGATAGATTTGTTAGATCAGTGTTCAGCATTGCAGCAGAATAATAAGTGTCTAATTAGACTCTAACTTCAGTATGTAGCACTTTGGTAGAGAATGTCTCTCATTGACCACTGCTTAAAACAGGAATGTTGAAAGAACAGATGGAAGATAAAGAAATAAGGGAAAAGTGTACTTCTGTACTGAAAAAGTGATGAAAATGTGCTCTAGCTAGATCAAACTTATGAATGTGTTTGCTCTAAGTATGTAATTACTTATTTTACAAAGATAAACTGTAGCTGTTAATAGTCACAAACGGAGTGCAAAAACACTTCTTCTAGCAGTTTCTCTCCCCTAGTCCTTCTAAAGCGCTACCATATAGGGAGGAATCTGAAGCAGAAAGTTTGGTTTGTACTTTTTGATTGTTCATGAGTAAGCATAAAATGCTTTTACTTCATACTCCGATTAGAGATTGTAAAATGTACAAATAATACCCATAATATTGCGAATTAATACTAGCAGGGTTAAAAGCAATAATTCCTTTTATGTTCATTTTTATAAGATTTCAGTGTCACAACTGTAGTTACTGTTGTTCCAGTGTTTGAAAAGTATCAAAAGGTGTTTTGATTTATTTTTGGAAAGTGGAAAGAAGCCCAAACCAACTCTGAATCGCCTAGAAATAATTTTAAAAGTATCTTTTCATTCCTGATAATGAAGTATTCCTGGCACTGAAGCAGAAACCACCTTAGAGTAGTATACTGTATGTGTTTTACATACAGTATGTGTGACTTGCACAAAGTTTTTGGTGTGTACCATTATTACTAAAAAGTCACTCCCACAGTTAATTCAGTACTTAGCATTTGTTTATTCCAGAATTGTATATCAGAGGTAGTGGTTTAATTTGTATGGGTTAGCAGAGTATTTAGTTTTCAAAGGGATGTGTTTATAGATTGTGCGTTGTTAACTGCAGTTGAGTATGTGTGCAGAAGATTTCTGAATGCATATTATAAATTGAAAATTATTAAACTAGCTACCTTAAAAAGTTTCTGCTTTCTCCTACAACATGCATTTTGGCTTGTGGATTGGCACATACTCATGAATATTTGAAGTACTGCATTTTTGCAGTATTTTCCTCTTTTTAAGGAAAGTGCTGGATGCCTGAATCAAGTCCTTCTGTATGCAAGTGGCCTCATAAATAAGCATGTGGCTGGAAAGAGAGAGAATTTATTTAATGTAGTAACTTCTTTTCAGTTCTTCTGATTCAAAACAAATAAAACTGGCAGTTTGTATCTTGTGTTCTAGATGGGTCTGGGCTGTTAGTACATGAATGAAGGACCACTTCTAAGGCTTTCTGCACCAGCCTACTCCTTTCTAACCAGCTAAGTATGAACATGTGAAGGAGTGAGGTGTTAGAGTCAGAGCTACTGGTGTTCACTGAGAGATTTTTCTAAGTTACAGATTCTATTTAAGAATCTAATTTAAGCCAATTGCACTGAAAAAGTTTTGTAATTTCTAAAACATTCCAAAATAATTTTTAGAAAATTGATGTTAGTTAATCCTCAGATCTGAAGAGAGGGTTATTATTTCAAAGCAGAGCAAATAAGAAAAAAAGCTGCATTTTTATCATCTGTTCTGTGTAGATTCTGGCAAACACAATGATGCCAAAAGCATCAATAAAGATCAGATTTGCTTATTGAATACATTAAAATAATGCTAGGTTGTTTTGTGTTCCCCTCACTGAGTATTACCAGTATAGGGAGAGATCTGAACTAGGTACTGAGTTTACTAGGTAGTTACTAGGTAACTTTTCTATTTGAAATTATTGAGATTAACACTGCAGTTTGGTTCCCCCCCCCCTTTGTTTACATTGCAATGAATAATGTATATGTGAAGTGTAAGATAACAGCATATATAAGGTTACTTTTCTAGTCCAAGAAGATACCACAATGTAAAGAAACAATAAAATATTCTGCATTTTTATTTGTGAGAAAATGATTATTTGTCTTCAACATTGCTTTATTTCCAAAGTCTCTTATGCTTTGTATTCCTTTTTCAGCTTTTATTCTCTTTTAATCTCCTCTTTCATGTCTCTGCCTGGATTGTCTAGGTTTTTAGGGGTTTTTTTTGTTCTTATGTCAGTGTGCTGACATAAGACTTTATATTCTCAATGTATTAAATCAGTTGAGGAAGAGGAAATCTGAATAAACAAGAAATAATCTGTCAGGCCAAAACACGAAGAACCCACTGTCATCTGAAACTTCAACACAGGGTTTTCTTATGTCAGACATAAGACAAAGTAAAACTTTGGGAGGGATATGTTTTTTTTTTGGCTTGTTTGGATTTGGGTAGGGGTAATGGAGATAACACTAAACATTCATGTCTAACTTAGTAAAAAATTAGACAACCAAGAACAATTTAACTTCTATTGCCCTTTTGGAAGGGGTACAGGTTGTGAGAAGGGTACAATAGAGAATTACCTTGTTTTTCATAACAATATCTCTGCGTTTGCTGTGGCTGCACCGCTTTAAGTTCTTAGATACTTTCTTTTGATATTTGCAAAGACATTCACTTTGTCTTCATAGCTTTTCAGTTGCTACAGCTACAGTAACTGTTTCCTCTCAAATATTGTTAAAGCAAAACTCTTTAGTATAACTTCAGTATAGAGTATGACTTCGGTTTGATTCTTCATTACAACTTTAGACAACTCATACTTCAGAGTTCAGATGAAAACTAAACAGATGTGTATAGAGAATTTAAACTTGCTGTAAAACTTAAGGGGAAAAAAACCCCTGCTATCTTTCTTCCAAATATGTAATCTAAATGAAATTAGAGTAAACTGAGTACTTTCCCCTTTTCCCTGATAATGGCATCTCAGAAACTTTGGGTTTAACTTTCTTAACCGTGGTTCATCAGTTCTGATGAAATTGAGCTCTAAGGCTATACAGGCTTATGATAATGATACAAATGTTTTTTTGAGAGTTGTTTCATAGTGTTTGTCATGATTAATTCCTCTTGAAAACCTCTATCTGTGCATAACATTACAAACATAGGGGAATTAAATGGAAATTATAAGATGTACACAAACACAATTCTGTGTCTGTCTATATCAAAACTGAAAATAAATGATCAAGAAGATAGGGCAATTATTGCACATTATTTGATGAGCCTAATTCAGTTATTTAGATGACTGTATGTAAATATTCCCAATATCCAGGAAACAAGTTGTTTGGGTTTTTTTACCAGTCACCCCCCACCCTCCCCTGTGCCTCTGAAGAATTTTAAGTGTGTACAAAACTTTGCTGGCAACATTTAATAAATAAAATACTAAAGTCCAACTCTTCTGCTATGAAACCAGTTACCTAAACTGAATCAAAGACAATTGTTTCTCTTCCTCTGTGGGGGACTGTATTATTTGCAATTCTTTTTATTTTCATTGTGAAACACACAAGCATTGGTATCAACGCTCAGGTAAAATCAAGATTTTGTTACTACAGTGTAATTACTTGTGTGTTGTCTATAATTTTTTGCAATTGCCGTTTGAATTGTCGGTATAGTCCCTGTGCGTGCTGTATGCCTGTTTCTGAAAATTCAAAGATGCAGTCACAGTATGTGAAAAGCCATTCAGTCACACAAGAGCATTGGCATTTTTTTCAATTTGCCAAGTGCATAAACTGTATATCTTAAGTAATTGCTGTATAGAAACCTCATACGTATAACGGGACCATTTTATCTATGCTTATTTGTCAGCACCTGCATCCCAGAATGGATATATTAAATAAGTACTGTTTTGCAGTTTGCACTTGTGCATGCTCTTAAATTTTCTGATGACCCTAGCAAATCAAAACCTCTTCCCCCCCCTCAAAAAAGTCTATTGAGATTGTGCAAGTACTAAAATACATTCGGTAAAGTGATATAATATATAAAGCTTTTAGCCATCTAAAATGTTGCCTAAGTGGTGACTATTGGTCCTTTAAATGTTTTGTCTTATTGCTGGGTCTGCTGGCAAACATCTTTTAACATTTTTGGTTTTGGGGCTTTCTTATCCCAAAATACCATGAGACAAAGTATGATGTAAAGCAAAGATCTTTATTCTGCACTAACTCTTGTGTTGAGCCTGTCTTACTCTACATTAAGTGTATCTTCTGAGTAGTTACAAGTTCATCAGCTTATAGCATATCTGGGTTATGAGGCTGAAAGTAGAGATCTCCAACAAGTCGAGGAACGAGAAGCATCACGGGGCTGTGGTTGAGCTAATTAGCCTTATGTAGTTCATCTTCAATACACTCTTTATTTACTCTTGTGGTTGCAAACACAATCATTTAACTTTTTGCTAGTACATGTCCCTTCCTTCTCAGCGAAATTTTTTACTAACAAATTATGCTATCACTGTACTAAACCAGATCTAGTCATTAGTCTTGGCTTCTCTTTATAATATGTGTCATAATAAAAAGTGATGTAGCAGAATGCTAAAAAGGCATGTTGAAATTCAGAGTTTGGAGCGAGATGTAGGCCAGCTTACAAAAGTGAAGTACCCATTGTGGTCTATAGAAATTCATGTGCAGAAGTTTGAAAAGTGTTGGGTTGTTTTTCTATTATCTAAATAAAAATATATTGTGTATACTCTGCATTTATTGAATATGAATGTTTTAACAAACTTTACATTTTTCATCCTTTGATTTGCACTGCATTCAAATTTAATAAATTCAGTGGTGTCCATGCATGAGTTTTCTTCTTCTGATGAGGAAGAGTGGGCAAAACTAAAAAGAACTCAGGTGCAACAACTGAAGTGGTCTGGAAGTAAAAAGTCAAAAATTCTCCTGCAAGTGTTTATTTTTGCTCTCTGTAAATAAAAGTCACTTTAAAAACAAATAGTACGTATTTTTGAGTGTTAATGTCAATACAGCTGAATTATGGAAGACCTCTTACCAGCTACTTGAACAGAGTCAGTTATGTTGTTCCAGGTCATTGTGGGTCAGCTGGTTAATGCTGGATGTGAAAGGCTGTACTACATTCCAGCCTTTGTCCTACTTTCATGAAACATGTTCTTCACTGAAGAGACATAATTGATTTATATGAAATGGGTGGATGTCCACTTGCCATTCTTTAAATGCAACCATTTTAGTTAATTTCTGTTAAATTCTTTATTGTTTGTAGCTGCAGGAGTTCGTATGTTAAAGTTGTAAATTTCTTAGACTACAAGATAAGCTGAACAAATAGAAACAAAATGTCTACTATAAATATTTTCAGTACTTTTAAGCTTTTCACTTGTTTTGCAGGCATTTGAGATTATTAATGCTAAAAACGTAATTTGAAATGGTAACAAACATAACTGTTAATGCAACCTCCTCTTTTGAGACAAACAACCTAAAATTTACAACACCAGGAGGTCACTTGGAATGCCTCTAGTTTTGCATTGAATTTGGCTTAATAATTGTTTCTTTTCTTTCTTTGAGATTTCTTTGTTAAGCAGTAATTCTTCTGTAAAAGATTAGGCTATTTACTAGCACGGTTGAAAGGTAATACATCTAATAAAATATGATAGAATGAACTTTATTATGTATTTGAAGTACATCCACTAAATTTTCAGTGGCAGATGTATTATTTTTATTATCAGTTTCCTTAGACTCAAATGAGGAGAGCTGCCAAACCAGATTTTCTGTATGCACCTTGCCAGTACTGAAGTTTAAGACGAATCTTGCTATTCTACAGACCTGAGTGTGCACACATGCATGAAGTACTCATCTGGGGAGAAGGATATGATTTGCAAGGCTAGAAGACAACAGCATAGTCATGTGGAAGAAGCTTCAGGTTAAATCCAAACTTGGATCCTTTTCTTTCTGCTATACAGTACTGGTCTCAGCAGCTAGCAACAAACTATAAATAATTGAGCTTGACATGAATATCCCATTTGAATGCTGCTGCTCTGATCCTTATGAGATAACGGCATTTTTCCTCTTTAAAATGAAAATAAGAATGCCCTCTTCTAATGTTGACTCACCATGATTTGACCTTCAAAACTATCAGATCAGATTCTTCTTAAACAGGATTCAAAGAATTAGGGAAGCACTAGGACTTTCAAAGAAATGACAAATGTTCTTTCTGAACACCTGTTCAGAAATCTGTTTCATTGCTGATAGTTAACTGGAAAAAGATCTAGAAGTAAGCAAAAAAAGGAGTAGAAAAATAGTTTGATACAAAATTCCTGGAGTCAGGATTCATGAGAGTAATGCTGCTATTCATTCCGCAACAAACATCTCCTGAACTTGTTCCGTGTTTCCTTTCCTTTTTTCAGAAGCTTGAGCTTCGGACCAAGTTTCCTCAGATGATATCATGTTTTCTGTAATATCTGTGTAATTGTTCTCAAATTTTCCTAAATTCTGTATGAAAAATAGTTCTTAAGAATTTGATGCAATGAGAAAAAGGATCATAAAACTAGTTTTGCTTAGGCTCACATTATTCTCCTCTTTCCCTCTTTAACCACTCTCCACCATGAACAATAAGTGTCTGTAAGGAAGATGCTTCAAGTTTGGACTGTCTTCCCCAGTGCTTTGCTAAAAATACGCAAGCAGGAAGTTTTCATAGCAGCAGCTTCTTTATTTGAAAAATAAGCAGCAATATGTGCTGGATCAATTACCTGAAATCCACACGCGTATGCGGAAGAGCAACTGAAAGGGGAGTTGGCTTAAACTCATAATGACATCCTAGAAGCATTCGGAAGATCTTATTTCCTTATGGGAGAAAATAATCTTTCTGTTCATATTTTCTACTTTCATGTAACCTGGGAATTTGGCAATGGAGTTTCATATGCAGCCTCAGTTAGAAGTGTGGCTTTCATCTGAGGTCCAGCAATGCCCTGGCACGAAACTGCCAATGGTAAAGTCGTGCTCTTGTAACTTTGGCTCAACTATTCTAATTTTGAGGTTGAACGTGAATACTTCCTGCACCTTACAATGTTGCTTCAGTTGTCTTGGACAGTGCCTTGTCTCCTAAGACCTTTTTTTGCTTTATGGCAAAATGCCTGATGGCTTTGTATGTGTGTTGCAGTTTCTCAGAGACCAGCTAGCCAAAGCACCGCCTACAATGGCATTGATCTTAACATAGCTGCAAAAATATCCTCACCTCCCTGGGTAGTGTTAGGTATAAGGAGTGGCTGTGGGTTGTGCGTGGGTTCGTTGGGAGGTGTTTTGTTTGTTTGTTGATCCCCTTACCGAAGTCTTTACTATGTTGCCTTTTTAGTCAGGAAATGGTAGATTTCTAGAAGTAGTACTTAATGTTGAAACCAAGCTGCCGGCTGTGCTTGCACAGCTTAGAACTTTAGGAACTTCGGAATATGTCAGAAGATTGATTCATTGCCAACTCTTGCACCTTCCTAACAATGCTCAACTAGACAAAACATGTTGGTGTTTCTGATGGGTACTTCTCTGTTAGCTGAGGAGAGATTTGGGAGAAATACTGAGGTAGCAGGCAGACAGACAAGAAGATATGATTAAACTGAATAAGCAGATCTTTGCCTCCGCTGATAACTGCAAACAGTGGCAGATAATTGAAAATTCAAGGAGAGCAGTTAGCTGGAAAAGGGAGGCAGGCAAAAAAAGGAGTAGTAGAGCTGGTCAGTGTTTCCACAGCTTCAGTTTGGCTGAGTGTCATGTTTCTTTATGCCAACACAATTAACATCCTAAAATTTCAAATCTTCAGGAAATTAGCTAGCTAGAGGTAGGCACAACTTTAATTGACTTCGGAAATAAAATTTGAGCATGGAAAAAGCCCAAGTGAAGTGCAGTAACAGTGGAATATTAGACCTATAGCATATGCATTTGGTACTGCAAATGTAAATATCTTTTTGTCACTTGCTGTTGTTTCTTGGCCAGATTATAGACAAAGACCTAAACCAGGCAAGTATTGCCTGATGCTCGGCTTGCTGCCATACCTTGGTAGCTGCGTTCTGGTGAGTTAAGAAATAGGAAAATGTAAAGAGTTCTGAAATGGTGGGTGGAAAGGAGAGGGAGAGAAGTAATGTACAATAGTATGGCAGAAGGGAGATACACAGAACATGTGATTTGAGGCATGAAGTGGGGGACTGCCTGCTGTAAGGTACAGGAAAATAACATAAGCAGTTTCAGATAGAAGAGAGATGCAAAACTCCCTGCTACATGCAGCTAGTTTGGCCTTGATACACAGTTTAGTCATAACCAAATTGGAACTTAAAAATATTTTTGAAGTGTTTCATTAGAATTAAGAAATTACACGTTTTGCACCAGGTTCTGCTCCATATACTTTCTGTAATAAAAAAAATATTCATTAGGGTGAAATGTTAAATATCAGTGTACGGTTATCAGTTGATTTTTTTTTTTTTTTTAATTTTGCAAGCTTATGTTATCTTATTTCCTCACTTTTTTTTTCTGTATGGGACCTCTTTAATAATCATGATCTACTTGTTTCTGTGGTTGGTTCTTCCTGCGTCTGATTTCAGAATAACAAATTGAGTGACTTCCTCAATTCCGTTCTTATATAGTGACAAGTATCTCATACTTTTATTCCAAATGCTGTGTGCTTGAGTAGCCTCAATCCAGAGGGTGAATATCCCTCTATGAACAGAGCTTATACTAATAGTTTTCAGAATATACATCGGCAGTAATCTGCTATTCTAAGCTGCCACATAATATAGTACCTTTTATGAACTAAGAATTAATTTATAAATAAGATTAAGAATTTTTTTGTTCTTAATCCTTCCTTATTTTTAGTGTCCAATGCTGCTGGATTACTACATTTGTCATTTACAGGCACTGTCACATTTGGAGCTCACACTTGCGATTTTTAATTTTTTTTTTGCTTTGCTTCCAAGTCTTAAGATGTCAGCTTAGAACAGGAAACTCTCTATACCATGAAAAAGAAATGAATAGCTACAGTTTCTAATTTCAGTCTGTTTTATTGCTCCGGTGCTTTAAGTCATGAAGTTTTTTCTAGATGTTAAATTGTGCTTTCTCCTTACACTGATAGTTCTTCCTAAGTTTATCATCAGTAAATTTAATTAGCATGTTCTTACCTATGTGGAAGTTACTTAAGAGAATGTTAAATGAAGCTTGTCCAAAGATCAATCTGAGGCTCTCCAGAAATAAGCAGAAGCTAGTAGAATTTATTTTCCATATGATATATGCAATATTTGCTGTCTTGGGACAATCTGAGGATACTTGATTCCTACCTTGTATTTCTGGTAAAAAAAGATAGTGATTTTTTTTTTTTTTAATTTATCCAATATGGCAATTATCACACTTAAAATATTCTACAGCTTCTGATGCAGAATTTGAAATTTGCTTTATTTTCTAATTAAAATTCCCTTTGTACTGCATTAAAAAATGTACGTAGGTAGAGATACTTTTCCTTCTTCGGTCTTCTTTATATACTCTTTAAAAGATTTTACTTGTTGATAGTTCTTTTTATCCTTCTTGTAAGCATGAATTTAGTCTTGCCTTGTTTCATTTTTATGATTACATTTTTTTGTAAGTGTCCTTGTTTTCAACAGGATTAGGTGAAAATTGATCAGAGTAGTCTCTTGATGTAGCTAGCTATTCAGTAAAGTCAGAAGCTTCTCCAGTAGTGGTTTTTATTTTTTTTTCCTTTATTCCCAGTGCTGATACTGCATGAATATATATCTGGAAAGCTGAAAACTCTAGAAATGAATTAACCTCTTCTAGTGTTTGGCTATGGACCAAAACCCCCAAGTTGTCAGTAGAGACTGAATTTAAAAAAGGAAAATCTCCTACAGGAGTTCCAAAATTCTTCTGTGGGTTAAAATCATATAAGAGAGAAAACAGATGGCATTTTATTTTTACTATTCACCTGCTTATAAACATTTACTTCTGCCTTTGACTAACATTTTTAGATATGGCTTTTGCAGATTTACAGGATTTTTTTTGACTTTGTAATAGTATGTAAAGTTACTTGACAGTGGTATAAAGAAATTATTGCTTAATATAATGTTAATATTTTTACTAAACTAAAGCTGTTTTTCACCTGGGAACAGTATATTGGCATTACATTCATTTAATAAGACTTCTTTTATTATTAGTGCATATAGTTTTGAAATGGATTCTTAAACATCTGTAGTTGTTTATCTAAACAAATGTAAGTTTGTTCTAAATTTATAAAAGCTTCTCATGACAGAAATTGCATTAACGTATGTGTGTATATGCATGTGTGTATGTATAATTTAAAAAAAAAAGGTTAGGAATGCCTAGTATGTTGAATAATGCTTGATTTTTATTTTTTTTAGTAAGGAGGAAAGTATGTCTCTGCATCCTTTTACTTGTGGCAGTGACTGAGGCTGAAGTTTTTTTGACTTACACTTTTTCTCCTAAAAAGTTTACAACTATAAAGTTTAATGTTCATTAAAAGTAACTTTTAGAAAGCAGGTAGTGGACTTAAATAACTCTACCCACATTTCTTCTATGGCCTATAAATATGTTGTGTAAGTTAATTATATAGACATTAAATGTGTTGATACTGTGTGTGCATATATATGTAAACTCTCCTAGAATATTTTATGAGCATGTTACTGAATATGTTATCTAATACGTGTTCAGGAACAATTTTCAGTTTCTCCTTTGCGTAGTCAAACTTGTAAAATGCTCCCTTTGCAGACCATATTAGAGCAAATCTTCTGAAGAGTTTCATCAGAAACTACAGCATGATTAAGGCACGTTAAACACCAGTATGGCTGCCTTATGAAATCCACTCATACGGTATTCAGACAGATTTACATTTATCTACCAGTCAATTTAAAACAATGTTCTTTCAGTAAAGCACCAAGACAGTGGTTAGAGAAGATTTCTCTCCATCACAGTTATTGAAAGAAGAAAAAACAATAGGATCAGGTAACTGATTCATTTCCACCAGACTGTTTTCAAAGATTCACTTTAAGGTTGGAGCAGACTAGAAAGTAATAATTAAAAAAAGTTCAGAATTGTGGTTACTTTCTGTCTTTACCACAAAGGACATCTGTTACAATCTTACTAAATCCAGGCACACATGGAAAAAGTTATTTAACTTATTTAAATTATTAGACTGGGGCCGGCAAATTAAAAAACTGAATCATTGTTTATTTTAACAGCATCAGTTGCCAGAAAGATCTCTATCCTCCTACGTTGTTTCTAAACATTTTTGCTTGGGAAAATGGCCAAATTTTTCATCATTTCTGACTTTGCCAGGACGCATTTGTTCTGCACCTTAAAGCTGTAAGTTACGCTCTAAATACTCTCAAAATTACCCATCAGTTGGATGGCAGCGTTAGTCAGCATCTTCAGCTGCTTTGCCTTCCAGTGGCCTTGTTAGGGGTGGCAGGTAGAGCGTGCCTGAGTGTTGCTCGGCTTTTGCATTTGGCCGTGCGCCGCAGCGGTTTGCGTTGTGGCGTCCCCTCTGTGCCTGGCAGCTCCGAGAAACGTGGGGCAGCTCTGGAGGCCGCGGGGTCGCGCGGTCGCCGAGGGCCTCTGGTTCTGCGTTGGCCCATACCGGCAGGGCGGAGGTGGGGAGGAGGTGGCACAGCCGCCTTCGGGGAGCGGTGGAGGTTAGCAGAGGAGCCGTAGGGAAGAGGGAGTGATGAGGAGGAAACGCTACGGTGCCTGCGGGAGAGGAACGCAGAAACAGTGAGGAAGAGGGTGCGGCAGAGAGACTGGCTGAGAGCAAGAGGGAAGAGAGGCTGCAGCAGTGTGCGGTGAGCAGACAAGGGGCTGTGCAATATGGACAAGGAGGAGGAGAAAGCAATGGCCGTGGGCCTCTTCAGGGGTGATGGAAGAAGCCAATCAAAGTATGTGCTTAGAACTACTTACCATGTTTGGTTTATGTATTTTTATACTGTTACAATCATCAACATTAAAATGGTTCAAGCAAGAACACACACAAATAAAATAATGTATTGTTTGTCCCTTTTAGTGATGTAACAACATAACCAGGTGACCCTGTCACTGCTGAAAGTTTAATCCATGAGCTTGAAGTTCAGGAGACCTGCAGTGCTATTGACCTGTGTATGTCTTTGCACTTAGATGGTGTTCTGGAACACTAAGTTTATTTTTCTGCAATTTTAAGACATCTTAAGTTATCTCTTGTGCTACCTAGAACAATTTTACAGCTGACAACATTTGCAGGTTTGATAATGTCATAGAATTTGTTTTACTTATGCATTAACTTTAAAAATATTTCGTAACTACAAATACAAATGCTAAAACAGTTTAATATGTCTGTATATACTTTTTCATTATTTCAGCTTGTGCTGCTTTGATTGTACTGACTTTGACTATACTACAAAAAAATAAATGCAAACTAGAAGTATAGTTGAGTTTAGACTTTTTGGTATATTAACACTCTGATGCTGTGACGATTAACTTTGGTAGCCATTACAAATACTTTAATTGATCAAGGCAATGTACCAAATATGTGTGAGTAAAAAAAGAACCAAGCATGTTTCAAATGTAGATATTATTTTGAAAGACTTTAATATGTTAAAGAAAAGAATATTTTATTTTTATAAATATACATACATGAAAATATATTAAAATAATTGTGTGTATATATATTTATATAAGATTTTGAGACCTTTTGTTCTAAACTGTGCAGTAAACTCTAATTTTATATTAGTCATCCATCAAAGATCAGGAAGAACTGATTGAAGTAATAGCCTTCTTCCTAGGTTAACATCAGTCATGCAGTCCACCTAGCTATTGATATTTTCCTCCTGTCTTTTGCTAAAACCATGAAATAAGAATTTTAACATTTTGGTTTAATCATGGTATATTACTGATTTTGTTTGTTTGTTTTTAATATAAAATCAAAATGCATTTCTTGCTTTTTCCCTGATTGTCCACCATGGTAAAAGGAAAGGAAACAAGCTCTGACTTTCTTACTCCTACATCCTTGAATCTTGTCAGGTGTCCATGCTTATTCAATATTTATCTACACATAAGTATTCAAAAGACTCCTGTCACAGCAAGCTTTCATTAGATTACTAATCTAAAGGATATATTCCAGTAACAAACAATCAGCAATTCTCAGATCACTCTCAAATAGTGTAATCCAGCATAGTCGAACAAATTTATTTTGTAAAATAAAACCCCTGATCTTCACTCCAGTGTCGTTATGGCTTTCTTAAAAGGCAGATGCTCCATTTGGCATGGTAGCATGTTGGCTTTTCTGTTACTGGACTGATATTCTGACATACTTATAAGATAGCAGCCTTCCTGACACTACCTGTTATTTAAGTGTGTATAGTGCTATTGCTTATGATATTTGATTCTGTTGATGATAATAGTTGACCTTAATGAGGTTTTGACCTTAGCCAGCTTTGGAGCTTTGTGGACTGAGTGTATGCCTCCAGCTTCACAGAAGGAAAGTTGAATATAAATAGCATATTTACCTTTTTCTAAAACTATTTCAGTTCAATTCTGCTTCATCAACCTTTAACTAAATCTCTGTAAGTGTTGGGGGTTAGGGAAGTTTTATTTATTTATTTTTTTATTTGGCTCCATGCTGGCTATGATATGTAAGATTTACATTAGCTGATGTTAACATTGAATTGTAATGTACATTAGTTTAGCTTGTCTGCTTAGACTTTCTCTGTCCTCAGTGGGGAAAGAGCCTTCTAACTCTCAATTTCTAGATTTCAAGTGCATAAGAAAAAAGCTGCTCATTTACTTGTTTTTACATCAGAGGTGTCTGTGCAATCAAGAAGCCATGTCATTAATTCTCTTCACCTTGGCCACAAGTTCATTAAGCTCGCATCATGTCCACAGGGATAAATTTGCATCTTTCAAAAGCATTTGAAAAAGCATCTGCCAAGAGATGAGTTTTCATTTTCTGACTATGAAAGAAGAACGAATAAATGAAGAGAGAGAGAATGTAGTCAGGCTGAAAATGGAGAAAATGGTCATTTTCCTTCAGTTCTGTAGTGAGTTCAGAGAACTGAAAAGTGGTCAGATGTGATCTGCTTGGTAAGAGGGCAACCACAGACGAGAGCTGCATTTGCTGCGTAGCTGCCTAACTTGCATAGGAGGAGCTGACTTCTTCCCCTTCCTCTGGAAATCAAGATGGTAATCAGTAATTAGAAAATACTATGTTTTTCTTATTATCTTGTCTTTTAGAGCAATCTTTAAGTTCAGAAAAAGGAATAATTTATAACTTGAGTGGATGCAAGTAAAAATGAGAAAGTTGGATAATTTCCATTTTTAGAGTGGAAATAGTTCTCTACTTCTGCCTAGCTCTTTTATCAGCTTCATGTCTGGCTTTTGCATGAGCTAAGAATACTCTTTTGTAACCCATCCTTAGAGTTCGTTTGAAATTATTTGTCAAATTTAGAAGTTTAAAAAAACCCCCACCCCAAGGCTAACACTTCCCTCTCCCTCTTCTTCTTTAGATGTCACAGAATCATAGAATAGTTTGGGTTGGAAGGGACCTTTAAAGGTCATCTAGTCCAACCCCCCTGCAATGAGCAGGGATGTCTTTAGCTGTATTAAATCTTCCAGGTGAGAGTGAAAAATATAACAGTAAAAGACATGGGCGTGCTTTTCTACATGTCAAAGTAAGTCAAAGCAATTTTTTTTTTTTTTCCTTTGACCAAACTATCCAAAATGTCTGGTTTCTCCCTCATCCACCAGTGGGGTATTTGGGAGGGGACAGAGGGCAGCTTACTGCATCCTTTTGTGAATGCAGTTTCCTCCTGGCTTATCAGAACTATTTTGCCAGTTTTATGTCTTCTTTTAGCTGCCTCAAAGTTTATGGCCCATCTGTTGGACATAAACAAGCTAGCAAGTTCTCTTGGGTTGTAAGAGCTGCCTGTCTGATTCAGTGGCAGTTCGAAGTAGAGCCTGTTATTGGATAGCGAGGATGTTGTGTGCAAGGAGCAGACGTGCGCAGCATTGTAGATGCTTTTGTAATACAATGGATATTGGGGCCTAGGGACTTTGAGTGACTTGTGACTGAGAAAAAGAAGGGGTAATGGATTCTACTGAGAGCTCGTTCTTTCAGAATACTGGACCTTAAACAGTGAAAAGTAACTTACCAAGTTCTGTTGTCAAAATCTCTAAAGCAGCCATTTGCATGCATGTTTGCAGATAATTACTATCTTGAAGATCCTGTATAGAAATGAATGAAAATATTTCGCTCAGTTTCAGGGCATTGGGATTCAAGCAGGTCCATAATGTTACATAAAGTTGAAAAGTTTTTGCTATTACTCACTGATGTAATGAATTGCACAGATTGTTCTGCTGAAATTTAGCTGCAGCTCACTGGAACTCTGAACCCGGGTATGCCTGTTCTTCCCCGTACTGGGGAAGTGCCTACAGGTATTTTGACACTTTGACACTGCAAGTGTCAGTGCTCCCTCTGCTGCACCTGTTGCCAACTCCACGTGCCAGCGTATGATCGGACTGCAGTGCAAGGCCTGGAGAGTGTTATTTATGAAGTAGTCCGGTTTTAATGTTGGTGTTGGATTTGATGAAGAGTGTTTACTTGGTTCGAAAACTCTCAAGTCGTTCGTTTTTTGAGAATAACATTTTTTGCACAGTAAAATTGCTACATCAGAATAGTTTTATGTAAGAAGGTACTCCATATTCATAAAGGTAAATGTGATTATACAGGGAGAATATTGTGGTTACATATTAATAGGTACAGCCAGATGTGATAGAAACACAGAGCTGTTATTGATCTCTACTAATAAAATTACCGTGCATGGGGAACGCATTATAAATCAAGAGAATAGGAATTCAGTATTCAAGGTGTGGTTATAACCCCTCTGTTGTAATGCTTAAAATTGCAAAATAAGACTCAGCTGTTTTTATCACTTGTCCATGCCTGTACCTGCATTTGGTATGTTCTTTGTCAGCTTTCTCTGTTTAGAAGTAGAAAAATGAGTATTTTTTTTCCCTAACTGTATGCAGCATATGTTTTCTGTGTAATGTGGTGGCAGACAGCAAGTTTGCCTGTGGCTTTTAGGAGCTGCGAAGCTAATTAATTTAAATGCTCAGTCTGCTCTGGCACATCTAAGTAGACCACTTCATTTTCTGTACTTGTAGACTCTATTCATAGGTGTCAGTTCACTGGTGTGGTAAAACTCATTAACATTTGAAGTCAGGATATTTTTTTTTAATGCAGCTACTGATTTGGGGCATCCGGATGACTTAAAAAAATGTTGGTTGTGAAGTTTTTCTTTATTCTGTTCTTGTCGTGATTTTCCACCCACTGGAATCATGGTAATACTTTTACTGTAAAATGTGCAGTTAGCATTCATTTTCAAGGACAGTGAATTGAAAAATATTCTGACATACCCTTATCTGTATGTTTGTCTTTGTTCTCCTTCTAGATGTGTGCACATAGGAAGTATTTTCAGAGTCACCTTAATATTTGCTTAGAGCAGTGGAACAGTGGGATGTTTCCAGTGAACACTTAAGATATCTGGCTGTTTTCTAATCCTTCTGCAGACATCTCCTTATGAAATTGGGTTCCTACTTTGACACTCATGATTGGCTGAAACCATATTTCACAAATGGTTCTCAAACACAAAAAGAAGTATCAAAAAGTTTTGCTTTTGAGGACTTTCCTGGTGCACTTTTTTGTTTTCTGGATTGCAGTCGGTGGCATGTGGCAGATCTCTTCAGGATACTCAGCCTGTTGTGGTTTAACGCAGCTGTGGTTAATCCTAACTGTGCCGCTGCTCGCTCACTCCTCCCCTCCTGAGTGAGGAGATAAGGAGAGACAAAAAAAAGGTAAAACTCATGGGTTTAGATAAATATGTGGGTTGAGTTTAATACGACAGCAAGGGCAGAGGAGAAAATAATGATAATAATAATGATAAAATAATACACAAAATAAGTGATGCACAATACAGTTGCTCACCACTCGCTGACTGATGCCCAGCCAGTTCCCAAGCTGTGGTGCCCGTGGCCAATTCCCCCCAGTTTATATATTGAGCATGACTTCATATGGTATGGAATACCCCTTTGGCGAGTTTGGGTCAGCTGTCCTGGCTGTGCCCCCTCCCAGCTTCTTGCTGTCAGGGCATGAGAAGCCAAAAAGCCCTTGACTAGTTTAAGCACTACTTAGCAACAACTAATACATCAGTGTGTTATCAACATTATTCTCAGACTAAACCCAAAACACAGCACTATACCAGCTACTAGGAAGAAAATTAAATCTATCCCAGCTGAAACCAGGATACAGCCTTATCCACTTTGGCTAGAGGCACCCCAGGGAGCTGAGGTGCTGGTGCCACACTTGACCCTGACTACCCAGGACCCCTGAATTTCATCAGGCCCTCAAGGGAGGCTGCAACAGAGGGGCAGGTGAAGCATGTGGCCAGTGGCCATCTCATGCTTCCACTACTTAAGTTTGGACAGTTGTTTATAATGAAATGGTTTAATTCCCAAAATTTAGTAACATAAAATTTGGAGCTTTAAGGTCCTAATAATTTCACTGTTCTCTATTTATATTTCCACATGGGAGGCTGTTGTGGTTTAGCACCAGCTGGCAACTAA
>NW_010526775.1:0-1931 GCF_000687285.1 Phaethon lepturus
ACTGCACCAGCTATCAGGAAGGAAAGTAACTCCATCCCAGACAAAACCAGGACACTTGTAAACTGTGTCTCCCTTAGTCCTGCAGGCAATGAGGTTCTGTGAGTACCGCAGGACCAGTGTCACGCCCCTGCTTCACTGGAGAGCCACGGAGTCTCATCCTTAACTTTAATAAGTGGGTTTAGTCGAGAGCTTTAACTGAAGTTCTTTGGGAAGGAGGTTTTGCCTTTACATCTCCTGTCAGAGGGACTTGCCATACTGTGCAGTGGTTAAAAAATAACTACTAATACCAGTGATGAAAACAAGGGGGGCAAAAAGTCAAGGATGTCTGTTTCTGCAGTTGCTGAAAAATGGGTTACACTTTTAGCACTTCAGTCTCTTCCACTAAGAAGGTGCTTCTGCTTTTATTTTGTTGCTTTTCTGAAAGATGAACAGAGGGAATATGGAGATAAGCAATTGTAAAGGGAGTTTTTAGTTGTCTAAGTACATGCACAAATTAGATTTCCCTTCCCCTGCTTCTTCTGGATATCTGCCAGTTAATAATTTGAATTAACAGGAAGCTGGAAGGTTGGGAGTGTGACAAAATTCAATCAACCTTAAATTCAAAGTCATGGTTGGGTTTTTTTATTATTGTGATGATGATACGAAGCGAACTTGTAAAGTGAAGTTATGTGGTGGTTTATATCCTTTGATAGTTTGCATTATCATCTTGTGTTTTGTTTCTCTTTTTTCTGTAAATTTTGTCCAGCTGATAACCACAAAACGCTGGTGAGGTGGATGAATCCTAAGTGAACTATTATAAAGCACTTTACAGTGGGCTGAAAGGAAAAAGATTAAATTGTATTTCCCAAGGTTGCGGAGTTGGAATTGAGAATCAGATGTAATCTTTGGAAATCAGTCTTCAGTCTAAACCGCTTAGTTTCATTATTTTGAATTATGTAACATACTTCATTAGGACAATATGGAGCAAGCTGGAAATATCTTCTCTTAATTTCTGTGTTCAAATGATGGTTTTATTCACAAGCATGTTGTGGTTCCAAATAAATGTAGTAATTTTCAGTACTAAAGGCGTTTTCCTTCTCTGGCACAAAAATGGCTTAGGGATTATACAAGACAAAACATAAGACTTTGTAGCAAAGGCTTTTATCTCTGGTAATACTGGTTTTTATTCTGTGGGTGCAGGTGGCTGTTACTAAATTTTGGGATAGTTCCGAGCTTTTAAGGCAAGAGAGATTGTGTAGGATATGAAAACAAACGTGTCTTTTTAACACATATTTTTAAGCTAATGTAAACAGACTTTCACAATTCGTAATTAATCGCTGGATTTACCATGAACTCCATTTACCATCTAACTCACTTGTAAGGGTGGTCAAACTACATTTTTTAAGCTATCCATTTTTTAAGCTGATAGCTAACGACAACTTGGAAAACGCTAGTGAAATTCTTCCTAGAAAAGGATTTTTCAGTAAAGTAGAAAAGAATAATTCAGCGTGTGCACAGGTATCATCACCCAATTTTTTGCTTTAAGTGTAGGATACGAGTTAGACCCGCCTTGCTGCCTCTGCACCACATCCACACTTGTGCAGAGACGTTTTCCGTGGCAGGACCGGTGCTGTAGTGGAGGGTGCCGTGGCAGGAGTCTTTGCTGCTGCCAGGCGATACCTCCATTTTGTCGTTCGCCCCCCAGAGCCGCCTTCCCTTTCACTACCGAGGTTGATAAAACGCGCCCTTTCAGGTGTCAGTCAAGGTCACAAAACAAATCCGCGATGGAGCCAGACACCCCAGATTTTATCCATTTATTTTTTATCAGCTGCCGCTGCTCGTGTTAAGGTAGCAGCTAACGCAGCACTGGGACGGGCCGACTGAGGGGTGAGAGCAGGGGCCCCGGGGTGCTGATCCCCCGCCGGCAGGGCTGGCGGCTTTTCTCCCCCCCC
>NW_010526775.1:2061-5700 GCF_000687285.1 Phaethon lepturus
GGAGTTCTGGAGCGAGAGCCGCGTCTCCTTCCGGGCGGCAGGCTGGGGTACGCCCAGAGCTCCTACGGGGGGCACGTACCTACGTCATTCTGCCTGTAGCTCCGGATTCTGTGGCTAAGCCGACCAAACAAAACTGTGTCTACGGTTCCAGTAATAGTCTGTTGCCATCTTTACAGGCACAATTCAGCTATCCAAGAGTGGCATTTCTTGTTTTCGTTTGTTCAGGGGCATGCATTTTCCCTCGTTTTGAGGTCAGAGAGATCAATGTGTGACTGCATTGAGTACCAGACTTGCTTTTAAAACTGTAGGGAGTTTTGAATGTGAGGAAGGAAAATGTCAGTTCTCTGTCAAATTATAGACCAAGGAGTTTAATACTGGAAGGTGTAATTTGAACTTGAGACACCTAGAGCAGAGTTTTCCCTTGAGTCCCTAATGGAGAGAGAAAATAAAGTTCCTTGGTGAATTTTGCTATAACACCCTACTAAAATTATGAAGGTGTTCCAAGTGAGAGAAAAAAGGCACATTGCATCTTTTCTGTTGTGTGTCCTGTGGCTTTATGCATATTGTCACTTTTTCATTATATTTGCGGCTCCATAAAATGTTTCTGATCTTCTATATATAAACCTATTTGAAACCAACGTGCCATTCAGCGTCATTTTCATCAACTTTTCTTTAAGTTATCGTATGTTGATGCAGTGTCCAGAAGTAGAGCAGAATATGAAAACTAGTCTAGCAAGTGCCTGAAATAGTTGTCATACAGAAGTTGTTATTTGCTGTCTTTTACAAGTCTAAGTCTGCAAGCCTTTTCCGTCATGTGTCAATACCCCTCGTTGGTGTGTAGTTTGGTTTCAGTTACGGCCTGGAGCTACACAGTGATGAGCCAAAAAGGGCAGTTGAAGCACCAGGGACACTTTCCAAATTCTTCCCCCGTAACTAATATTCTTGGGCAGATAAACAGTCACCTCCACTTTTGTACAACGGGCTCCACCTTCTCTGTGGTCTCCCAAACTACAGTCGCACTTAGCTATGCTTTAGGGTCTCGGCAGTGTGGAAGGAGCCTTCAGAGGCTGTGAGCATCTTCACCACATCAAAATTTTTGGTGTGTTGCATTCTCTAACACCATTTATGTCCATATATGTGAATTGCTATACAGGTGGTAAATTACACATTTTGTTAAGCATCAATTTGTATGAATAACTGGTTATCCTCAGAAAGGAATGCAATTTGTGGCATAGTTTCTGTTGGGTTTCCTAAAGAATTGTAGAATCATAGAATCTTTGGGTTGGATGGAGCCTTTAAAGGCCCTCTAGTCCAACCCCCTGTAAATGGGCAGGGTCATCTTCAACTAGATCAGGTTGCTCAGAGCCCCGTCCAACCTGACCTGGAATGTTGCCAGGGATGGGGCATCTACCACCTCTCTGGGCAACATTAAAAAGGTAGTTGGTTGTTATGTTTCAACCATATATTTTTAATAATGGTGAGGTCAAAATATTTCAGTCTGAACTTTTTGTCTTACTAGTTCCAAGACTATGTGAAGACAGTCTCAAGGGAATCTTTTGGAAGAGTTTATTCAGCAACACTGAATATCAGTAGTAGCTCCAGCATAATCTCAGAAATGGGTAACATTGCTGAGTGTTCGCTGTCAAAATATGGAGCTGGGGTCAAAAGTACCAGTCGACTCCTGAATGCAAATGGCTTGTCACATTTCCCTTTGGAAGCAGCAGATAACTAGAATGAACTGACACTGGAGACAGTCTATTTTTTATGACAGAAATTGAACTCCTGCCAATGAAAAATGCCAAGGTACATTGTGAAAATAAAATGATGCAGTGCTAGCTAAAGTGCATGACATAACTATGAATAGATGTACCCATGTGCACGACACAGCTCCTACCTTTCTTTGCTTGGAGAGAACAGTTTCACATGTACCAAGGTCGCCAGAGTGGTTGTATCCTGCAAAGCTCATGTCATGCATGAAAGTACATAAAGACCATCTGGGAACTATAAAAATAGCCTGTCCTGACTAGATGATTTGTGTGGTGGCCAAGGACTGATATGCTCATTCAGGAAATGGCAAAACAATGTCAAGCTTGTTGGGAAATAACCGAGCTCCTTTTCATCCTTGGGAATGGCCTGTTATCTCATGGAAAGAAATCCACAAGGAGACTTGGGACCACACGGTTTCTGAATGCCCTGAAGGAGTCCGTGTGAATTGAAGTGGTTCAGTGCAGGCAGTGGAAATGTTAAGGTTCTCCTCGATATTTTAAGCTCTCAGGTTTGGTATTTCTGAAACAGATTGAGAGCGACAGTAGAACTTAACTCACATCTAAAGAATTTTTTTAAAAGTTTTTAAACTTTTATTTTTTCAAGTTTTTAAATGAAGGTATGTCAAATTTGTCATACAAGTTACTACGTTCTGACGCATGCCAGTCAGCTTTATTCAGCCATCTTGCAAGTGGTTTATGTTATGATCTCTTGTGAAGATGGTTTCTAAAGCAAGACTGAATTTTTTAAATTGACCTACAGGAGTGCAGGACGTACAACTTAAATCTAGGAAATGTTGGCCAGACTATTTGGGTTGTGGGGTTTTTGGGTTTTTTGGGGATTTTTTTGTTTCTAATTAAAAAAATCCAATCTAGAAAGAATGATTCTAAACCCAACAGAAATAGCCATAAGTAGCGAAACTCAATTGCAGCCTTTCCATGCTGGAGAAAAAAAATAGAGATATTAATGACTGGTTTTCTGACAAGCATTTCTGTGTCACAGGTGACAACAGCAGCAGCTTTTGAGCACTATTTTAATGAGGTATCATACCTAAATGACTTCTGTTGAAGTCCTTAATCTGAACACTGTAACCTGTGACAAGTCTGTCTTGCAGTTTTTATGGTTAATGGGTATGCTGGATAAAGCTGTTGAGGTTCTCCGGCCATGTCAGGCAGTCCAGGAACTATTTTAGATACTGCCAGGAAGCCCAAGAGATGCTATTAAGAGAATAGTCATAAACCACCTCCCTGACCTGGTTTGTTTAACACTGAGCATCTAATTATCTTAAAAAATTTGTTACTTCAAAACTGCCATTTTATATTGAAGAGAAAATGCTAGTGTGAAGGACCTTGTGAAAGTGGCAAAGTCTTCAGAATAGTATATTCGCATCTAATATTAGTAATGATTCAGATCCTGTCTTGGGAATATTTACTTACAATCCAGTCTTCCATTCTTCTGTGTGTAGTCCCTTACTTCTGAAAGTGGCATGAGCGAGCGTCCTGCTTATACCTGAAGAATATGGATGATTTCTTGAAATGACGAAGATGTTATCTTATGTTAGAGGTATAGTTACAGGCACCAGTTGCGCTAGCATGAAACCCATTTATTCCGCTTGCTGAATACAAGTCTTTTTTCATGTGTAATCTTGAAGGGAGGGGGAAATTAAGTTGGGTTTTTTCCAGGTTTTTTGAGCACTGTTGAGTGGTTTCAGTGGGGGTCTGTGGCGTGGGTGTTTGAGGATTTGTGAAGTCTTTGGAATACAGACTTGAAGCCGAAGTGCAACTTTTCTGTTTTATAGCCTCACCTGTAATCAAAGTAAATGGTGTTTCCTAAATGCCATTAGAGGGTGAAATTAAACAGCAAGCATTAAATAGG
>NW_010526775.1:5731-17759 GCF_000687285.1 Phaethon lepturus
GAAACCATTTATTTGCTCTCGGAATGGAGCCTCACTTCAGCTGGCACTCTCGCCCATCACGGCTCTCGTTAGGCAGCTCCCGCAACCTGTCAGCCTCCTGCTTCTTCACTGTGCCTGCCCCGTTGCCCTCTCGTTGACGCTTTTCTTCCACACCCCCAGACACATGTATGCGGTCCTCCCCATCGGCTCTCTCGCCGTCCCATTTGCCACCCGTCCCCTGAATTTAAGCCCAGCAGTTCAAATTCTGCTCAGACCTTGCCAGGCGCAAGTTGGTCATGCCTCTTCTCTGGCTCAGCTGGCTGGTTCCGGAGAGAAGCGCGAGGAATGGATTTGCCGTGGCAGAAGGAAAGGTGGCTGCTTCAGCAACCGGTGGCAGGAGAGGCCGTATCAGTTAGTAGCTTCTGCAACTTTAATTTTAACAATCACCCGTTGATTTTATATTTATATATAAGGTGACTCGTTGAGGTGCCGTGTGTATATTGTAATTTGTGTGTTACGTGGTTCTATGTCCTATGGATTAGTGATTATAGATATCACATGTAAATGGTTTACCCCTTCAGCTTCACATCATCAGCATTCTAGCAACTTGGTTTTAAATTACTTTTTATGAGCACAAAATTTTAATAAAAGTAATCAAAAAAGATCCTTATAAAAACATTTAAATAGAAGTTGTGCATTTCTCTGTAGATAAACCAATTGCCCCAATTCTAAAATAAAGCTGCTGCAACAGAGTATTTATTTAGAGAAGTGATTATAAGAACTGATGTATTGAGACATGCTATTATTCTGTCGCTGGTTAGCTCACATGAAGTAAAACAATTTTAAGGGTTTCATTTAACATTAATAGAGATCCAGTGCATCTTAGTGACTCTGTATGTCTTACAGAATAATTTAAAAACTTAATACCGTAAGGAACTGGACCGTATATTTAGTGAAGAAGTAACAACACTGTGTGTGCATTCACAGGGCTGTTGTGATTCATTAGAATTATTTTTAAGTCAGTGATTTATTTGTTACTTATTTCTACCTCCACGCTGGTAGAAATTGATTTGATTTCTTGTCCCCAGGCTTCTCTTTCCTCCACCTGTCCTTGACTTTTATACCCAACAATACGCAACTTAGTTGAGAGATCCGTCACCCGGAGATGATCTAGCACCTGAACCTTCACCCGGAGCCTGTCAGCCACCCCGTGCACTAACTAAGGTGCTTTGTGGAAGTTCACTGGTGAGGATGGACGCAGCTCTGCTCCCCGCTGCTTGCTGCTGCTGTAATGGCAGGCGGAATCAGTAGGAGCTGAAGAGTAGGTTAAAGCAGGACTGGGGCGGGGAGGGCAAGTGAACAGCTGACACGTGGGTGAATATTTCTGATCTTTTTTTAATATGTTGTGTCAGAAGGGTTACTCAGTGTCTCTTAAGAGGCACAGTAGCGTTACTGGCAGGCTATGCTACGTTACAACTTAGTGGCATGAGGTGGAACTAGTAAGATTGAGGTTAGCTTTTTGAGAAACAGTAGAAATTATTTTGTGCTTGTTACTAACAGTTGAAATGTTCAGCGAGGTTAGGGATCTGAATTTGTGAAACATGTGCTTTACATTTATGTTCATCACAGATGCACTGTGGTCCTTCACTTTGGAAGAGAAGGGTTGTGGTGACTTAGGACCATACTGGTTAAACCATGGCTGACACATAATGAGAGCGTGAGAAGCTCTAACACGAAAAGCCACACAGGAATGTCTAAGGTGTATTAGATAGTGTTTTAAGAGCACTTTGAAAATACAGAGCAATAAAAAGTCATTAATGGGTGACACTGGTAACTTCTGAAGTAGGATAGCCATCTCTTTATGTGAGAATGGGCATTTGTCTGTGCATGAAACTGCTTTTCTTAGGCTATTGTTATCATTATTGGTTGTATAAGAACACCCCATATTGTGTTTTAATTTATTTTCCTACCTCTTATATTGTAATCCTTCCAAAAGGAATGCAAATTTTATTACTAATAATAACTAGCTTTCTTTGTCAGTGAGATGTGCTTAAATTATGACCCCCTTAAAAAAAAAAAAAGTTGGAAGTTGTTTGATTCTGGTTGTATGGTAGTGCTGTATGGGTCTGCCCATGTCAGGTCGTAAAATAAGCTGAGAGTTTAAGTTAAAAAAAAAAAAAGGAGAGACGTTATTATCGTCTTACGGGTTAGCTCACATGAAGTAAAACAATTTTAAGGGTTTCATTTAATATTAATGGATAGCCATTGCATCTTAGTGACTACATGTCTTACAGAATATTTCACAGATGTTAATAATTGTGGAAGACTTGCACATAGGTCTGGACTTAAAGTACCAGGAGCAAAAAGTAAAATTTGTTTGCAAAATACCTCCAGTAGTATTTTTTTCCTTTTCTTAAAGAGAACAAAATGCTATTATCATATCAGGTAATGGTGATATATTAGCATGAAATACAAAATTGGTCAAATCTTTTCCTCTCTTTAAGCTTTCTTTCACTAGATATTTGATGGGAAGGGGAATCATCTGCATCAGTATATTTGGTGAGAGAAAAAATGTCTTTTGGACCTGGGGGTTTGTAAGCATTCTTAAACATCAAGTGAAATTTTAAGGCATCTATTAATAAAGGAAAGAAAGGAATCATTTTTTGCACCATTGTGAAAGTCTTATGAGTAAGTAGTTGCTTCCTTTGCAGACAGCAGAGTTTAGAACATCCCTTTTCTCGAGCTCCAGATCAGTTCTGTACAAGTTAGTAGTGAATATGAATTTAAGTGGTGGATTTATTTTTTTTAATCACCTTTTGTCTAGTTTATAGTACCAAAATATGGCTCAGTGACAGCTGAAAAGCAAATGTATCTCCTCAAAACCTGGCATTTTATAAGTGGCATTGACAAGAAGAAGGTCTGTTGCTCTTCTGTCTTCGAATCCGATCCCTGAGAATGAGCATGCATTGAACAGTGTGTGTGTGCATTTCTGATGTTGAGAGGAGCTGACTAAATATTGGTAGTTTATTAAAGAGCTAAAAATTTCTGCAATTTTCAAATTAAATTTGTCCAAAGTAAAATATAGGTCCTTATAAGTAAGCAGCTATGCTATTTGAGCCTGTTCTTAATGGAGAAAAAACAAATGAGAGGGGAAGAAAAATCTACTTTCTCTTGAAAAAAAAAAAAAAGATAATTTTTAGATTTTTATTTTTGTAATAATTTCCTAAACTAGCTGAGTCTCATAATTGAATACTTGGGGGAAAAAACCTTAACTCACACAAATAATAAAAGATGTTAATAAATACATCTACAAGGCATTAAAGATCACATGCTCTAAAAGTGCAGGAATAAACTACGTCTAAAAATTAATGTAGAGGACAACTGGGAAATTTCAAAATCAGTATTATATTTTGGCTATAATAATTTTTCCTCTCAAACACTTGTTGGGAAGAAAGAGTATTCTCTCAGTCTGGAGAGGGATGAGACACCTGGGACTACCAACTCAGTGGTCCATCAGCCTGTAGCCATGATGCCCTTTGCCTGTCCCAGTCCCTGTCCCATCCCTCACCTTTCTTCTGCATCAGCATGTGTCTGCTTTCCCTTGTGTAAAAAGACTCTCAGCTCCTGTCACCTGAGTAAGAAGCAAAGTTAATGCGAAGAAAATATTTTGATAAATCAGTTATAGGCCTCTAACAAACCTGTGCAGAATGCATACAAGTAGTATTTTCAGGAGGTTTTATTTTCATCAAATTTGTGTGGATTTTCGCTGTGACAGAAAAGGCACTTTGCCATGAGAGCAGTCTCTCTGCCAAATGTCAAGTCCCTGCTCTGAAGTGTGGAAACACTAGAGATTCTCATTGAAACAGCTGCATAAATATCGACAAAACTGGGTTTTCCCCACCTTCACTCTGAAACGACTGAACTGTTTTTGCTTATGCCTTCCAGAAAACATTTTGCCTGAGGCAAACACTCACCGTGGAGTTTTACAGTCCAAATAGTTAAAATGGAGTCAAATTATAAGTGATAATGTAAGCTTATAATGTGTCATACTTAAATATAGGTGTTGATGTCTGCTCCCTTGCACAATCCTACAAAGACTCTTGAGTTTCTGTAGAAATAAAAGACCAAGATTATCTTCCCTTAATAAGGAAATGTGAAACATATATAAAAATAGTTGTGAAGATCGAAAAAAAAAAAAGAAAATTCATCTTTGAGTAAACAACACACGGATGCCCATACTTACTATGCATTTTTTTCATTGATGCTGAAAAAATTGAAATATATATGGCTCATGATTCAGCTGCAAGATATCTGCAATATAAGCCAGGGATCATTAAGAGAGGTTACAGATCTCCTTTTCTTTCCTCCATCCTTCTGGCTTGTGTCTCACATTCTTTGCACGATAGAGTTTTTGTTTCAGCAGCCTGTGACCAGGTGTGAAGTGTGCTTTCCTGGGAGCTGGAAAATGCAAGTTTGAACCTGCTAATTCTTAAGTGAATACTTTAATCTTCAGTCTCTTTAAATCTCTTATACCACTTCCACTGCCACCTTTCTCCTGTAAAAATACGGAGTCAGTTCTCCACAGCCCAAGATACAAATTGGAGTCTAGATTTGGAGGGGAAGTTTGAAGCGATGAATCCCAGTCTCAGGCAAGTGTCTAATCCACAGCTGCAGGAAAACACATAAATCTTTGAAACAGGCACATAACTTTCCCCATTCCTTGTAAAGGGAATTTCATAGCTAACTAGCCTTTGAGAATTATGTTCCAGGAACTGGATGAATAAAATACTCGCTTGGTTACAGTATCCTTAGAAAATCCAGCAGGCATGACAGTATGGAGTGTTACCTCATCTACCTTCCTGCATGTCTTTTCCAAATAAAAATTATTTTTCCAACTAAAATTAGTAAAGAGGACAGTGAGTGAGCCTGTTCCAATTCAGAAAAATTACTTCCTTTCAATTAACGCCGGTATTGATGTTCATTTTAAAGCCGTATGGAGGTTTTGCGTCTTTATAACACCAGTGTAATTTCCCTGTGTGTAAACTAGAAGCAGCAAATAATCTGGGCTGTGTGAGTGGGAGCACAACCAGTTACCAAGGGCAGGGATTGTCCCCCTCTATATGGCACTCGCCAGACCACGTCTGGATACTGTGTCCTGTTTGGGACCTGACATAGGAAAGATGTGGACAAACTGGAAGGAGCTTGGGAGGCCCCCAAGGCGGTGGGGCTGGAGCACTTGCCCAGTGAGATGGGACAGCCTGGAGAAGGGGCGGCTTCCGGGGTTCCTAACAGCCCCCCAGCACCTACAAGGGATCATTGAGGAGACGGAGCTGGGCTCCTCACAGCAGTGCGGGGTGGGAGGGTGAGAGGCAAGAGGTACAAGTTGCAACAGGTTCCAGCTGAGCATAAGGAGAAACTTTCTCCTGTGTTCCCATGGAGAGTGAGGCAGTCCTGGAAGCCCGTGCCATCTCTGTCCTTGGAGGGTTTCACGCCCTGTCTGGTCCAAGCCCTGAGCAGCCTGGTCTAACCTCAGAGCTGGCCCTACTTTTGGCAGGGAGTTGGACTAGAGACCTCCCTGATACCCCTACCAACCAGCCTGTGACCCTCAAGCCTCTAGGCACCCAAAATCCTACTGAAGTTCAGTGGCTTTTATAATGTTTTTGTAATAGCAAACATATGATTGACATCTGCTTCAAACCTTCCGGTCACTTCTAATGACCCTGGAGTCCTTCTTGGAGGGAAGGCCAGAAACTTAGAATCTTTCTGTTCTCTGACAACATAATTCTTGTCTGGTGATTGAAACCTTTAAAAGCTTCCCAAACCCTGTATATATGGATTTAAGGCTTCAGTTCTCTATATCTTGATATTTTAAAGCAGGGGAGTGCTTTTTTTTATTTAATCTGAGCTAACTAATAACTGTGTCATAATATATTAAAATCCTTCCTGCAAAGTATTCAGCTGAAATTTTTTTATGAAAAACTTAGATTATGTCATGTCTGTCTCGGAGTCCCCAAGGACTTTTGAATTCATCTTGGTTTCTAGGCTATTTAGCTTTTAAAAAAAAGCAGGTTAAAAAGCTTTCCTCTTAGTGTTGCCTTTTAATGTATAGACTTTGCTATTTATATTAGGGCTGTGTAGGACTTCATGATGCTCGCCAGAATCACCAGCAATGTGATTCTTTATCTTTCTGTGCTGTACATTCTTCACTCATCTACAAATGGAAAAAAAAAACCAACAAACTAGTGAGGACTGGCAAGTCACTCTTCAAATACTATCTGAATACATAAACCTTACAAAGTTCTGCTGCTTGAGTCTCCTGCTATCCCTAGACTGGAGGAAACTGCAAAATACCATATTGAAATGTACCAAAAATTGATAGAAGATTGGGAGGGGGAAAAAAACCTTTGTACATTTGGTACCTCCGTACATGGCCGCTGATGTGTTTGTAAAAACAGTCAAACGCCCTCCAGCTGAAGAGAAGCACAAAACTATTCCACTGGTCTTACCAGTAAGACAGAAAGCCAGGAAGACCTAAAATGACAGACTGCCTCACCCCTCGTGGCCAATTAACAGCATGCAAAGGAAGAAGGATGGATGAAAAGACAGATAATATATGTGATAGTGTTTTACAACTGGGATATGCCATGCATGAATTTTTCGTTGCCATTTGCAGTCTGGATATAGAGCATATGAAGGAAAAGCTCAAGGAAATGAAGAAAAAAACAGGATCGGAAGTTGGCACTTGAGATGGTTTTCATAGATGGAAATTTCTCTTAATTCTTTGTATTCTTTTTTATGGGAAGTTTCTCTATGAAATATTTAGCAATGTGAATGCAGAAAAGTAACTTAGAAATAAGCTTTTATTCCAGTGGTTCCTTAGAAGTTTCTGCAGGCATCCTTTGATAGCCAATTGTGTCTCTCCATCCTTCTTCCTTCCCCTCCACCTTCCAACAAGGAAAGTAGTATTATACCTTCAAGAAAAATGGAAGCATTTAGTGACTCTTCTCCAGAGCTCAAACCAATGTAAACCAGAAGTAAACCTAGTGAAGCTTGTGTTTAAAAAAAAAAACAAAAAAACAAACAAACAAAAAGCCAACAAACAAACAAAAAAAAGCCAACAAAAAAAGCTAAATGTTGGAGGTAGAAATATACACCCAGGAAATATCCTGAATCTGTGTATTTATTTCTCTATTGTTCCGTTGTGTTATCCTATGTAATCTTTGTCCTTACAGCATTTAACATTGACATTCTCTTAGGACTACTCAAGAGAAAACGTTAAGTATTTATAGCTGTAGTTACTATCTTTATAAATAGTTTCTAATAGGATCTGCCCTAATAAAAGTTTGAAATAGTTTCCATTATAATTCTTTGTTTTTACATATTCTAAAATTTACAAAATACTCGTTTTGGGGGGGTGAAATTTTCCGTGTTGTGAGTCTGAAAAGTATTTTTTCCCTCTTCAAGGCAGAGTATAATCCTTTCAGCTATTTTGGAATTATAGGCAAATGGGAAAAATACTTTTTCCCTTTGTACGGTAATAATAATAATAATAATAAAAACAAAGAAAATCTTCAGCTACACTTTTAACAATACTACAGGGGAAACAAGTTGAAGTTGAAATACATGGTAAGATCTACTGCCTTTGCTTGCTCTGAGGGAAAAATTAAAAATAAAGTTATAAATGACGGAAAAATAACATCAAACTGTTCCCAGTAACATCTGCTAAGCTTATTAGCAGAAACTAATAAAAACCCACCCCCTTAATGACGTCGCTGCACATTCCCTTTGCCTGAGGCCATCCAGACGTGAACTAGCCAGGCTGCGGCGGCTCCCCGTTTGGTCTCTAGACCTTCGCCGGTCCTTCACGGGGCTCCCGCTCGCGGGGCAGCCACGCGGCCCCGGCTGGTGCGGCGCCGGGGAAGTGCCCGTCCTCTTCCCACGCGTGATGAACGACGCTGCTGCTTCTCCTGTCCGCTCCTTCTAGGGCCCTGCAGCCCTGCGGGGCCAGCCCGCACGGCTAGAAGGATGTAGTTTTTTAGCCCAGGGCCGACTCCTGTTTTGTATCAGCTTATACGTAGAGCTTTGCTAAGTCCAAGGGTTGGTTTTGTCACGCAAGTTACGGCTGTTGTCATGAGACAGCAGTACCAGCATGGCTTTCACATTTGGCCTTTCTCTAACTGCACCTGTGTCAAGCCGTCCTAAAAGATACTAAAAGAGCGTGAAACTCAAATGTCCGTGGAACTGAAACACAGGGTTTGCTGAATATCTGGGCCTTACGGGAGAGAAGGAGTAACACACAAGCCTGCAGGTATGCGGACAAACAGGCCCTTCTGCATGGCGTCGCTGCTGTGTTTGTGTTGGTGCCCCTTGCCTGCAGAGCATTCCCTGCACCCGCAGCTCTGCGACAGAGGAGCTAAATACGAGATCTAAACACGAGATTTCGGGTGTACCTCAAACCCTTTCGCACCTACTGCACGTCACCACCCTGGCCTCGCGGCGTTTATGCAACACGCCTGCCATGCCTGTCCATAGCGCGTTGTGTAGTGGAGATACCGCTGTAGCTGGCACTAGTACCATTGCAACCAGTAAGGTGGTAGTGGTGTGGTTTTTAAAATGAGGGTTCACCTTCAAGGTGGTGTAGGAAGTAGTTTATGTAAGGAACATGGAAAAAGCCACAGGTGGACATTCTATCCTTATCTCGCCCTTCAGAAATAAGGCGCGCAAGCAAGACGCAGCCTGGTCCGGCAGCCTAGTTAAAGCGCTCAAATACGTTGGGAAAAATGGGCGTTTTGGCCGCTGCTCCTGGAGTTGCACCATTTTAAACAGCAAAGTTGCAGGGTAAAAGTCAGAAAGGACTGAAAAAACCTTATTCAGATATTCCATCTTCTGGGCAAGGCTTTTTGGCTGTCCCTCACTCATCTTTCCAGGCCCATCGCTCTTGCATTCCTTGCTGTGGCGTTGCCTCATTTAAAATGTGCATCACGCCTGCTAACCCCCACTGCCCATGCAGCGGGTGGCTCCGGGCCTTACGGGCGTTTCTGGAAGCTCCTTTTCTGTCCCAGCCGAATGGTGTCACCTCAAAGGCAAATGTTTTACCTACTGGACCTTGGCCTGTCTTATCACAGTTGGGTGTCCGTCTACACCCATTCTCATGGGCAAGATTGCGACTCCGATACCTCACGTTGACGTTTTAGTGGATCTTTACTGTTAGGCGTCTGAGAACTGTTGACAGCTGAAAAAGAAACGGTGCTTCATTCTAAATATTTGGGGGGATGTTAATTCTAAAAGTTCAGCTGTGTTATTTTACTCATGTCGGCGGTCACAGAAAGAAAATGAAACAGGTACAACCAGTTCTGGTAGGAACAAATCCCATGGTATGCCTTTCACCTTCGTACTCTGTGAATGTGGAGCACGCATGAAAAATTTAAACACTAATGTTTGCTCCTTTTGGTTTTGTTGAGGTTTTAGTAAAAATCCAGGTAAATGAAGTGAAAAGTTACATTTGAGATAGTATTCATACACTGTTCCTCTTTGCCAAAAATCAAGAAAGTCAAATATCTACCGAGTAATTGTGTCATCTTTTTAAAGTTGCAGTCTGCCTTAACTTTTTCGAGCTGTAGCATGACTTGTAAGATTTAAAACACATTTCTTGTTGCATTACGTACATGGAAATGCATGCGCATGCAGACAAGTAACTGCACAATCAGACGATCATGTATTTTGGCCTAATTGGTTTGAACTGAGTGGACACATGCTATTGTCCCCCAGTTTGTCCTAATTGCCATTTTGTGCTCATGTAAGGAAGAAAACTCTGGTTCTGTTTAGTGGCAGCATTCCCAATTGACTTCAGTTGTTCCAAGAGTGATGAGGTATCTTCATTCTCAAACTAAATCAAATCATGTGTTTTGATTTCTCAAGCCTCTGTAATTCCTTCCTTTTTTTATTTTAAAACAATCAGCTTCATTTCATTTGTAAGCTCTAGAACTACTGTCAACCTTTACTCTCCTATTGATTTTATTTTTGGTTTCTCGGAGCTTTCCATACAATATACTAGTGTAAACATTTTTGTTTATTTTTTTAAAAAAAGAAAAAAATTAATTGAACTTGCCTCTTCTTAGAACTAAGCTATAAAAGAGGTATAACACAATTGCACTAATTAAGAAGAGCGATTGGTTTTGTTTGCCCTTTTTTTTTTCCCCTAAGCAAAGTGCCAAAAAGGAAAGATCAATACAGGAAAACCCATTTCACTCTTCAGCAAAGGGAGCTGGAAAAGATCCACTTGAACTCTTAGAACTGAAATGCTGGAGACTGATGTAATTAAGTAAACCAGCTGAGAACTGAAAAATAACCTGATCAAACTAACAGATTATAAGTGCATGAGCTGATGCACAGTTTTGCGTCTTCTGATAGAGGAAGTAGAGTTTGCTGGGAATTGGGCAATGAAAGACTTGTCTTCTGTTGACAGTTAGTTATTCTGCGCTGGAAATTGTTGATTAATTGAAAAGTGTTTGAATAGCACTTAGAAATTGCTGGAATAGCTCTTTCTGCTCCTTTTTTTAAATAAATAGATGTGGATTTGGTTCTAAATGGCTTTTCAGTTTGAAATGTAATTTATAATTTAAAGAAAAGTAGTATTCATGCGGAAATAAAACTTTCTGCAATGATGTCCACCAAAATGTTTAATTGGCCAAGTTATTTTTATTAATATTTTTGTATTACTTTTGATTTTTTTAAAAAAAATTTTGATATTTTACTGGACAATGTATTATTTTGTTAATATTTTTTCCAGGCCAGGACAACCATTTTGATAATTTATTGCAGTTTTTTAGAAGGATAAATAAAGTAGGAAGAGTTATGCTTTAAAAACAGAAATATTCATCTGTTCAAAAGCATGTCTTTATAGGTATTGCATAGTAAACTGGCCTTCTCCCTGAAGAGAGTTTTTATTTTATTTAAATGAAAACCCGTTTTTTGTCATATTTGCCCACCCAGCATTTGATTCATCATGAGTGACCTCTTCAAGACAGAATTGCAGCTTCATTGATCACTGCCACATGTCTATAGTTGTCATTCCTTCTAACTCCTCTTTCTTCAATTGGCACCAGATTTTGAACACTGATATGGTTCAGTTCAGTGATTAATTGTATGAGATACCCTAACATGTCAGGATCCAAGCGAGAACTTTTTTATATCCGTGCAATTTTTCCTGAAGCGCTCCGATGTAGATACATTCATTACTTCTTTTCATCAGAGTGTGGTCTTGCAGGCAGCAGTGAGAATGGGGGTGAGCTGGGGCTCCCTGGCTTTGTTTTGCTTTAGTGTGACTTTTTAAAAATCAGCAGAACGTCAGTGTAAATAAATAGACTTAAAAACAAAACAACAAAAAAAGACCCAGCCTTAACATTAGGTAACGCAGGTCTTCTGACAAGCCTATTGCCTTTTCTTTTTGAGGTCCCTGTCCTTGTTGAGCTGCTGTAATTGTTGGTGACAGAGCTCAAAGTGAGACAGCACATACTGTACAGCACAATAACCATTCTCAAAGGAGATTACCCTGTTCTGCAGAATCTCAGCTTCCAATGCCCCAGACAACAAAGTTGTTACTGCGTTTGTGGAGAAAACCTCAAAATAGTAACAGTATAAGTGATGCAAAGACATCTGTGAGCATCTGTAAAAAGCCTGGGACTATAGCTCTGAGAGGTTTTGGTTGCCTCATTTTTATCGTTAAATAGTTTGGATGACCTACGATCATAATTTAGAGAATGAGGATAGTTAACTATTTGCTTCCTCGTTAAGAAAGGCCGGGGAGATACGGTGCAGGTCTTACTGTGAGCACATCTTTACGTGCTTTCTTAAGTGCAGGATCTCTAGAAGGGGCAGCTGTTTATATTTCAGGTTTAGTTTTTTTGAAGCAAGATGTCAAGTTCAAGCCTTCCAAGGAGGAGTCTGGAAGTCGTGCATGCACAAGCTGCCTTTTGAACAGACTGGCTGTTACTTTGGTGACTGGCATAGGTGGAGTTTGGAAGAGCCATCCTGCACGCACTGTACCTTG
>NW_010526775.1:17789-29641 GCF_000687285.1 Phaethon lepturus
GGAATGCAATGGTCTCATTCCCGTGTCAGGTGCTTGTAAAGAAGTGATGTTTTACTCTTTAGCTTCATGAAATGGCAGGAGAGACTGCAAAGGGAGAGAGGGCCGAGTCTGCTCTTTTCCTTTCCAGAAGTTCAGTTTTGGCATTTTGGGAAAGAAGTGTGCTGGAGTTCCTCCTCAAGAAGAGGCAGCTGCGAGAAAAGCCAAGACTGAAGAATGCAGTAGTGTGGGCCAAGCACAGCTCGTTAGCCTTTGGGGAAGAGCTGCTGGCTGCTGACTCTGTTCTGGCTCCCTGGTAAGACACAGCACAGAAATACAGAAGCACAGGGCTCACTGAAAGTTTCTGATGAAAGTGTTTTTCAACGGAAAATACTGAGATTGACTAAAGTGGCTCATTTTGTGAGAAGTAGCTTCTGGCTTTGGGAAACGTTGTTTTTTGTTACTACAGAGCATACGCAAAACAGTAAGACATTGATTTGGCTATGCTGTCATGGTGCCTTCCTAGACTCTATTTTAGTTCTCATGTTCACATTCTCTTCTCTGAGATGGGGAGACTGTAGTGGGTCCTGAGATACGTGGCTTAATGCATAGAGCCATCTTGGGACGAGAACATGGGAGCACAAGTAGGTGAACTCCAGTTCCATGTGGCAGGGCATCAATTTGGTAACATTAAACATTTGAACTTTCTGGAATGTTTTCATTTTTATGAAACCTCTAATTTTTGCCTTTTTTTTTTTCCCCAAAAACAAATATACAATTTCTCTTCACCCCCCATCATTTTAATGACAATCTTGTCATTGAAACTTTGGTTGGGAAAAGACATTTTGGCCTAGCCTTGTCAAATAAGTAGGTAAATAGTGCAACCCCTCCAGGAGATAAGTGAAAATTTTGGGGGTTGGGGTTGTTTTTTTGAGGGGAGGGTGTTTATTTAACAGTAATAACCCCCAGAAAATACTCCCAAGAAGCTGACAGCTGCTCAGCACTTAGTTAAAGCAGACTGGAGCTCGCAGATTTCTTCAGGGGGTAAGGCAAGGGCCAGACTCGCCATCTGATGAATTTCTGTCAGCAGGGCTGGATGCAGAAATGGGAAGTGCCTGGCTTCCTATTTAGGTTTCAGGTTTGGGTTTTAGTTTAGGTGTTTTCCTTAAATGTCTGGCCTGTTTCCGCCTTCCTGAGAGGAAGATTGGACTGGCAACTCCCAGACCCTGTGGATGGCAATGCTGTTTCAAGTAGCAAATGTAAACTTTCCTGAAATAGCCTTGGCTGTCCCCTGTCCCGGGGTGAGCCTGGAGGTCAGGACATGGCCCTGGAGGACCCTGTGAGTATGATTTAGAAGAGAGGCAGAGGAGTTGCGTCTTTAGATGCTATTTCAAAGTTCAAAAAGTTATTTTCCCTTGATTCTTCAGCCAGATCTCCCTTATTTATGGCAACAGTGCTAAAATATGCCGGAAGAAGGAAGAACAACCCTTGAGTAAAGGGATGAGATGTAAATAAACTCTTCTTGGTCGACCTGACTAGCGCTGTGCTGAACAGAGGCTGCCTTCTCCAGAGCTACTTACATGGCCCATTAGCAAGATTCCCAGTGCTTCAGGAAGGTTTAATTTGAGAACAGTGGTATGTCAGTGCACAGAGCCAAATCGGGTCTGGTGGTGTACTCCAGGAAATAAGCTGCCCTGGTTGCCCGGAGCACAGGGGAGCGTGCTGCAGGGTTAGCTTTGCTGGAGCCAGCTCAACTCCAGCTGAACGACCTAGTTCAGCAAAAGCCAAGCAGCCCTAGAAGCACAACGGTGGCGTATCTGAACTAATAACCCAGCTTTTTACCTCTGTATGGGAAGCATTTCTGCAAACCTATCCCAGCAGAACTGAGAGTTGAGTGTTTATTTAAAGTAAGTGTTAAATTTAATTTTGCATGGTCTTGACAACCCATCCACTGGGGGAGGGTTGAATGTTTAGGATCCATTATACTTTGGGAAGTCTTAGTGGGCTCTGCTCACATGTTTGGACATTCTCAAACATCTGCAGAATCACAACCCAAATTCTTAAGGCGAGGTTGAAGTAAGCAGAACTTTCCGCTATGTGTAATTTGGTACAGGAAAAAGTGTTGCAAGTAAAGAAAGTTCAGACACATGTTTGAATGCGTTTTGGTAACTCCTCATGACATTGTGAAGAATTAAGCTGTTATTGCTGCTTTAATTGTGAAATGTCTCCAAAGGTCTGTTTATAAGCTGTAATTTACTTCTTCTAAAAAGCTATTCATCTAGGTAATACTGATCTCCAGTAACAAAAGAGACCATCAATTAGCAGAAATAAATCTATCACCATGATAACTAAATGTTTCTGTGATTTTCTACAGAAGTTTGCATTTCTACATTTAAAAAAATTTATTGAGGGGGAGTCTAGTTGTTTGTTCCTTATGAATCAGACTTGGAGTTACACAAAAAATGAGTACGTGCCTTTCCTCCTCACCATGTCTTCTGTAGCCTCTTTTATTTGGGGTGTTTAGAGAAGAAGGAAATCAAAAAGAGTGCTAATGAAACTAAGTATGGTCTTTCATAGCTCGGCCAAATGTCTAATGAATAGGTTTCTCTGGGTCAAAGCCAAGATCTGTGTATCATTTTGGAAGGGCAGAAGCTTTACAGTTGTGTATCTGATTGCTGCACTGGCATCTGTGGGAGGGAAGAAACCTTAAATGTATGAGTGGGGATCATCTGGTTATTTATGGCATGGTAACAATGTGTATAAAGATATGATCTGACACATATGTCGAAGTAATTCCTGTTGACTGACTTCAGGGAAAATGCATTGTAAATCCAGCCACTCGGTGTGTTTGGGATTCTGATATGAAGGTAGCTGCTCTGGAGGTTTTTCTGGGGCTGTCAGACTGTTTATTTTGCAGCCAGGCTGATTTTCTCTGGTTTCAATTCATTTAAGAGAAGTCTTCTTTAGAAAAACAAACAAAAAACAACACTCCTCCTTTCCCTTCCCTTTCCCAAAGCAACCCTCTGTATGTGGGAAATATCATGTTATTGTCTTAAATTAGCAGGACGCATCCAGAAACAGCATTTGTAGTTTCTTGATTTTTTTTTTAATAAAGTTCATTTTACCACAAAGTACGTCATTGCTGAAACTGAATTTTTGTAAGAGGTTTCATCTTTACCAACTTTCCTACCACCAAATAATGAAACTGCTATTTTTAAAATGCTTTTAGAAATGTTTTGTCGGGTGGTTTTTTTAGACCCACAGCTATCAGAGTTTCTTGATTTATTGTTATCATGGCCATAGCAGCGATTCAGATGTATTTTAAGTACTCAGACGGAGATGAAAATGGCCTTGACTGTTGCTGTGAATGTCTTTCTTGTTCTTCATTGTATGGTGATGACCGTGCAAAAGGGGGCACAGGGATTTATTAGTTATTCAGAAACAATTCTGTTTATCTGGAAGAAGTATGTATAAAGTTGCACTGAAAGTGGTGCTTTCACTGCCTGCAGTCACCAACCTTGGTAACTAAAGCCCTTACAGCTACCAGAGCTTCCAGTCTCCTGATCCCATGGCAGAGAAATTTGAGCCCATTTTACAGATGAGGGATTGAGGAGAAAAGAGACCAAATGACTTCCCAGGACGATACATGGCATGTGTGACAGAACTGGATGTTGGATACAGCTGATGTTGTCCTCATCTGGAATCTTAGCAGCAAGTGATCGTACTTTCCAAAGCGGATGAAATTTTCCGCACCGAGACTGCACGATTTTCAATATTTTGTTTCATCTCATTCTCCGGGAAGTGTAAACTGTAATAATGAAGTCAGTAATACTTGAGGAAGATGTCTCCCAAATTAGCAAGCTATGGTTACTTATGGAAAACCCGCATCTGAGCCACTGGCAAAATACAGCAGCCCAGGAGAATAAAAGGCTTATCAGGGTTCGAAAGACCTGCATTTACATAAATATGCAGAGACATCTGTTACAGTCATGAGTGACCTGCTGGTTTAAATCATCAGCAGGGGAAACTTGTAGTCGATCAGCATTGCCTGCAGTAGCAGGTGCTACTTTAGGCAACAGGAATTACTGAAGAGGTTTTCGATGAACAAAGACCTTTCCGCTTGCCAAGAAGAGACATACGGGAAATTGAAACAAATGACACACGCCTACGGTCTTTCATTTGTAATACGCGACAAGAATGTAGTATGTGCTTCTGCATCCAAATCTTTACGTGATTAGTTATAGGTATGGGGTGGCTGACAAAGCTGCAAAGTTTATGTCTGAGAAGTACTTACAGCTTTTCAAACCATACTACTTAAGTCAGATGCCCAAACAGAAATGAATCACCAAGATTTAATGGAAAATGTTCAAAACAAATTTATCATCTAAAACCCACTGTTTTTATTATCAGAGTATATGCCCAAAATAGTAATGTAAAACTGTCGTCCTAAAGGTTACAATTACTTAAGTGAATAATTGAAGTTTAATTCTTGCTCACCGTTAATCAGCAGAGACATTGTAACATTATAACTTTACATAATGCCAGGAGGTTTGTATTGCTTGTTGGCACAAGGTATATGGCATCCTCTCTCTTTTTCGCTCGCTCTCTTCCCCTCCCCCCAGTAGTAACATTTGTAATCTCATCTTAAATTTAGATTTGGTTTTATTTTCTGGGAACTTTATTTAAGTTCTCTGCGTAACGTGGTTTTGTAAGGAAAGAATCTGTCTTTTCAGTGGATAAACTACTGGACAGAAAACTAGATTGCAAATTTGGGGCTGCAGAAGTTACAATTTCATGTATTATACGTGACTGTAATTGCCAGCAGTTCTGAAAAGAAAATGCTCACACAGTAAAAGAGTTGACATTTGCAAAGGCTTCCAAGATTTAAAATGCTCCCTCTGACTCTATCATATGTTAAATGCTGCTCTTTACTTATCATAAAAGCTACAGTACAGCTTGAGTACTTGATTCACAATATTTAATGGGTGCCTCACATTGGGACATAACACTTCTAGTAACTATATAAGATCTTTGAATGCCTTAACAATTCCCACCTCTATTTTGATAACAAATTTCGTAATAAATCAAGGTAAAACAAAACCTGTTCTTTTTTTTCCCTTTGAACAGAGCGTGGATCACACTTCTCGTAAACCTCATCATATTGAGGTTGGGCTAAGATGAGCATAACCAGTGACGAAGTGAATTTCTTGGTGTATCGCTATCTCCAGGAATCGGGTAAATTTCCTGTCTTTCCTCACAACTTCAGGTCACAGATGAAATGGGAAAATTGGCTTTTTGCATGATGTTGCTTTAGAAATGTTGCATTGAGTGTTTCAGACTGATAGACTAAGTATTTCTTGCACAAACCCACGTTTCCTTGAAATCATGGTCTTGAACATAATAAAAGTGCAAACATATGCAGGTACAAAGTAAACATTGGAATTAGGCAAAACAAGGAAATAAATAACATTATGTTAACAAATGTTTTTGTAGAGTTATATCACCTCAGCCAAAGTAATTTTTTGGCAGCAAAGGCAGAAAGCACATGGATTTTGTATCTTTTTTTTCTTAGCTACTTGAAATATTTCTGTCAGATACTTATTAAGTAAAGAGGGATTGTCTAAATTGGTTTTATATTGGATGCAAGTGGAAATTTGGGTGCAAGCATCTGATGTTTTAGAATTTCATTAGGGTAATTCTATATGTAAACTGAGCTGCGCAAGTGTCAGTGTAGATCTGTCGTAGTATCACTTCCACCTCTATCTGTTTTCATATCAGAAAATAGTGTCTTTACAGGGCCTTGCCTTTTAAAAGGAAAGCTTCATCTTTTCTTCAAAAAAAAGAATTGAAATAAAAACTTAAATTTAGGGTCTATTTTGCTTTCGTAGTCTTGATTCCACTCTTTGCAAGAATTAGAAATTTTCTTCAGTAACGGACAATGTTCTGTTAATGCAGAGATGATATGGGAGGTGAGAAATACTGACAAAGGATTTATAGCCAGGATCCCAGTTTACTTGGTACTGGCCCTATGTTCTGGGTTGGTAAAAGTATAATTGACTGAAAATATTTGGTGTTTCATATGCTGAAACAAGCAAACAAAACCTTTTTGTGAAAAATACATGTCTTACTGTCAGAATACTTGAAGCCAGTTTTAGAGTAAGCCCTCGAGACTTGAGAGATGTCTGGGACGGGGACCAAAATCCCAGCAGGTGGAAGATACTGGGTTAGCCTACTTCTGTTGGTCGTTATAACTAGCATTCGTTGGATACATTATTTTCGTTTGTTTCTTCTACTTCCAAAGCTGTTTCTATCCCAGGAACCCAAATCCCTATGCAAGGAATCTCCACTGAATTTGAGAAGTAGATTTATAATACTTTTTCAGGATTTGGTCTTTTAACACAGCTCTTTGAGAGTCCAGTTGTGACCTGTGTTAATAGCTGTTTTCTCACATTGTATTCCTCTCTCTAATAACAGCACTTATAAAAAAATAGTCTAGTTCTAGCATGCAGTCAGATGAAAGAAAGATCGGAACTAACTGAACTAAAATTTCATCCAGACAAAGTTTATTTTTAAAAATAAGCTATTGGGTACCACACAGGAAAGGGCTTTTGAACATTAGAGCAGTGCAAAGGTAGACATAATCGAAGCCTAAAGAATCCTGAATTTGTTTTACATTGTTATATTTGTATTGTAGGAGATTCTACGTAACAGTCTATTAAAACAGTAACTTTCCCTGATGTGAAAAAAAAAAAACAGCCTTTTTTTACTCCGCTTAAAATATCAGTAGGTGGGTTAGTGTTGTGTAACGATTCAGAAGGAGGCTTTACAAAATCAATCAAGAATGGTGGTATCAGCCAAATGTCAGGAGAAAGTTCTTCTAGGTGACCCCTCTCCCACAATCAAGCAATCACTTGCCGTTTTAGGGAGAACTTCACATTCAAATTTCCACATTAATTGCAAGTCATACTGCTCTTTTCTTCTTATGTAAAGGGCCAAATGTTTCTGTATTTTACCCAGATAATAGAGTAGAATTTGAGATTAAATGTTTGAAGAAATACTCAAATATGCTTCAAACTGAGCATATTAAAGTCTAGATACTAGATATAGATTTGGTAGCTATACCTGGCAGTTTGGTAGTAATTCCATTCAGCAAATAAGAGCTATGATGAATGTATTTTAAAAGTTTCTTACAGTTAGTTTGAATCTTCTTTCATACTGTCATTTTATTTTCCAAAGAAGTTTTTATATCTGTATTTTCAGATAGAGTAATAGGACAGTAATTGTTATACAGCATCTTGCCTTTCCACCTGCTGGTATAAGTGCCATAAGATGTGACAGCAGATGAAAGATGTTTAATCAATAGGTTCAGAAATAATGCATGCCAAATGTAGAGGGCTAGTGTTTAAATACAGTTTAAGTTCAAACCCCTACAGTTTAAGGAGTTTGCCAAAACCAAGGTTGATAATTTATTAACGTTAGCTGACCCCAGAGCTCCTAAAAATTATGTCATAAAGGTTGCTTACAAAACTGTACAAAAGTTCAGATTTTTTTCCAGGTCTCTGTCCTTTAATCTTACCCTGAAAAACTTTCAGGCTTTCCCATAAAATGTAGGCAAATGGTGGGAGGAAGAGAGAACAACTATGTAAAAAGCAAATTGTCTTTATAATATTTCAAGTATTTTGCAACTGCAAGGCACAGAAGCACTTGAGATTATCTGAAACTTTATAGGAAAGATACTGATGGGTGCTTTACACTTAATTACGAAAATGCTGGCAGGTCATTCTGGTAGAAGTTCAGCTTTTGTAAAATTGAAGTTAGAAGTGAAATTTGATAATTATATTTCCTCCTTAATTCTCTGTCAGACTAGAAAACTTGCACAGGAGAGTATTAATAGAATTGAACTGTCTAAACCATTGTTGTTGCTTTTTAACAAATCTTGGCATACTGAGGGGAGTTCCAGTGAACTGGAAAAAGCAAATGTTGTGCCAGAATTTTTAAAGGTTAAACAAGATGATCCAGGTAACTATAGGTCAAGCAAAGTCGTTGGAAGGTTGAAACTAGATAGCTCCAACAAAAAATGAAGAGATGACAGCATGCCTAATGCCAGCCAGGAAGTTCCTATGGATAATAGATCTTGTCAAACAAACTTGATACTGCTTTTTCCAAGATCACAAATGAAGTTGACAAAGATAACTGTGCTGACAGTAATACGCTTAGACTACTTTTATGACATTTACTTAGCCTTGTTGACACTGTGGTTAAAAACAAAATGAAGGAACAGTGTGTAAAATCAGTGTAATCCTGGGTTACCAAATGGATTAAAAACGGACTAACGGAAGCATCTTGAAAAGTGATTAGAGTTGGGGAATATTCATCTCACAGGTTGCTTCTAGTGGGAACTCAGAGGAATCTGTTCTTGGCGTAATACTGCTCAATAGCTTTATCAGTGACCTGGAAGGAAATATAAAAAGATTCTCGAGTACATTTGCAGATGGAATGAAATGGTAAGTTGTGGCACTCCATACTGACTGATCACGTGGTTTAACAGAAAGAAATACAGGCAGGGAGACTGCTTTGAGTTGCCTGCTGCTGGAGAAGCAGGCTGGAGAAGATGCCTGGTCCAGGGGCAGTACAGTCAACTCCCTCCAGTAACAAGAAAGGACTTGGACAAGTTAAGGCTCTAATTGCTTAGCTCTATTAAAATAAGTATGTTAATAATCATCTCTTCACATAGGTGACTTTCAGGGTTTATCTATGCCCATAAAAACAAAGCAGTTCCATTTAGGCTCCATGGGTTGATGGCATAGGAATTTCACCACTAAGGTAGCTAGGTGTTGTCACTTCCACTGTAGGACCACGAATGCCTCCCTTCTTGAGGTATAAAGAAATTGAGTGTTTAATTTCAGTGTAAGATTGTTACTTCCTATCCAAAAGTCAAGTCCTGCAATGTTCAGTTTGCTCCTTTTTGGATATGAGCTTGTTGGTGCTTTTTTTGGTGTCCCAATTCTTAAAAGTGCTGAGTACTTGGCAAGCATTGTTTGTCTTCGGAGTCAAACTTTTAAAAGTCAAGTTATATTTATTTGTAGGTGTCTTGATTTTAAAGACTACCTTTAAGTGAAAATGTTGGCCTCAGTTACGAAAATCAGGCTTAGGTTGTATCTACATTGTGACTGTACTATCAGTGTGGAGATAGGGGCTAACAAAATACTCCTGTGGTGCACGTAGTTACACCAGCAAAGCAGGTGCATTGACAAAAGTGAAACAAGCCATACCAAAGAAGCCACAGTTCTGGCCTCCAAACTACATTGGTTCAAGTTTGTACTTCTTCAAACTCCTGAGAAGCATACTTCTGCTAGCAGCCATCTTCACTGCTGAAGAATAGCCTTTCAGTTGGTTTTCAGAGTGAAGAACTGTGTTTCTACAAAACCATAAAGAATTCAGAATATAGAGTTTTCCCATTCTTCTTTGTCTGCCCAAAAGAGAAACAGATAATTATTCGTCTTCTGGCATGAAGGTCAAAGCAGTACAATGCAATGGGAGTAATAAGGATTCCAAGCAAAATTGAAGACGGGTAAAGGGAGGGTGGCAAAACCAAGGGAAATCAAATCTCCCACATACCTTTTAATCTAAAATGTGCTGCCATCTGTTGTGAGTGACAAATCCTATCATAGGTCCAAATGCTACGATAAATTACCTTCCCTACCCAGCCCAACATGTCAATTCAGTTATTACAGCTTTTTCAAATTTGGTATTTTTTGATGCATTGATCGATGCATCAAAACACTGTGTTCCTTTTCTAGTGCCGTACATGCATGTTGCCGAATAGAATCCTTATCTGAAAATCATCTCCCCAGCTGTCTGTGGCTTATACTGCTCTCTAGTAGGGCATTTATTGTAGTGGATGTCTGGCAATGACTTGTTAGAGTTAAGGTTGTGTAACAGTTTCCATTTTTGCTCATACTTTTACTGTTCGGTTTGAATTTTTCCATGTTTTATGACATACACTTGATAAACTATTCCTCAGGGTACAATCCGTACCATGTCCAAGACAATAAAAACGCTAGCTGGATGCTTTTGCTAAAAAGATGTCAATGAAATTCTTAGCTGCTGACTTGGGACCATTTACCATTATACTTTAGAATTGTGTTTTGTTTTCTTCCCAACCATACAAATTAAGGCAGCTAATAACGTAGTTTTCCATCTATAGGTTCAGAATGACAGCAGAACATTGGTCTGTTTGGTTAATGATTCACAGATTTTCCTTGTTTTCTCTCAGGTTTTAAGCACAGGATCAAGGGCACATAGAGCATCAAGCGTTTCTGTGACTCACAGCGTAAAATCCTTTGTAGAGTTAGGCATGTGCAAACATGGGCCTTTCCTGTACACGTCCAGGTCATCTTGCTCTCATTCTGCTTTTGAAAGTTAGGAGAGAATCCAAAATATGGATGTTCTGAAGCTTCTGGGATTTCATCATTGTGATGTTGTCCAACTATATACTAGTAGTTGGAGTAGTACTAAATTACAGTTTTTCCAATGCCATTTACAATTTTCTTAAAGGAAGCAACAAAATTTGAAGCAAAATATCTTCTTTATGACTCAATTCTCTTTCTCAACAAAGAAATTTTATACAAAATGTAAATAGCACAATTTGCTTGGGTAAGTTCTCAGGCAATAGGGAATGACTGAAGATCAATATTCTGATCTTTTGAATTTGTGCCTTATGCAACGGTCTTTGCTTACATAAGCCTATGTAATTTTTCTCTGAAGTCCCTATTTTTTCTGCGTGTGGGGTACATTTAGAGTATTTTGAACAACTATGTATTTCACAGAGTTCCTGAGTCACAGATGAGAAAAGTGCATGTTGAAAATAATTCAGATTAAGCGTAACATAAAATACTGGCATATGTAGGTCAGCTAAATTTTCTTCAAAGCTAACAACTTCCTTTGCGTAGGAAGGCTGCTGCTACGTAGAAGGGGAATGTACAGTGCATGGGTTTTGCTTAAATTATTAAAATTTATACCTTGAAGAATAATTCATTAAAAGAATTAATCACTTGGTCAATAAAGACACTTGTCCAATGTGACAGTAAAACAATAGTGTGCACTGATAGTAAAGTGAGTGGATAAGACTTTTCCCTTTTTTTTATGTTTTCTTCCAGTTTGGCTCAGTAGGATCATAGGAGAGTTCAGGCTGGATGTTATCTCAGGAGATGACAGAATCAGAGAATAATTTAGCTTGGCAGGGACCTTTGGAGATCATCTAGTCTAACTCCCCTGCTCACAGCAGGGTCAGCTGCAGCAGGTTGCTCAGGGCTGTGTCCAGTCAGGTTTTGAATATCTCCGAAGGATGGAGTGTCCACAACCTCCCTGGACAGCCTGTTCCAATACTTGATCACCCTCACATTAGAAAAGTAGTTTGTTTTGTTTCAGTGGAATTTCATGTGTGTTTCAGTTTGTGCCCGTTGCCTGTGGTTCTGTCACTGGGCATCACTGTGGAGAGCCTGGCTCCATCCTCTTTGCACTCCCCTCAGATATTTATGCCCATAGATGAGGTCCCCCGTGAGCCTTCTGTTCTCCAGCCTGAGCAGTCCCAGCTCTTTCAGCCTCTCCTTGTGTGCCAGATGCTCCAGTCCAGTGATCATCTTCGTGGTCTTTTCACTGGACTCTATCCAGTATATCCCTGTCTCCTTTGTACCGAGGAGCCCCGGAACAGAACACAGTGCTCCAGCTGTGGCCTCACCAGGGCTGAGTAGAGGGCAAGGATCACCGCCACTGACCGGCTGCAACGCTTTTTGTAGCACAGCTTGGGATGCTCTTGGCTTTCCTTGCTGCAAGGGCACATCGCTGGCTCACGTTCAACTAGTGCGGCCTCCTGC
>NW_010526775.1:29672-77300 GCF_000687285.1 Phaethon lepturus
GGAGCCTTGAAGATCTTTTGAAGAACCTATACATAAAGGTGGCCATTAAACACGGTAGTCACTGGAATGCTTTTGAAGCTGTGAACATAGCTGTGCTCTAATAGTAAAGACGGAGATCTTTTGTTTGCTGAGGGAAAAATACATCCTTGAAATGACATCCTGCCAGCAAAAGAGAAACCACACGTTTTAGTGTTGTTTCAGTAACAATCTGTGGCTGCATTATTTGTGTCTCCATACGTGTTCTCACTAGCTGTGGGGCTGCATGTATCCTGCCGGCAGTATAGAGTAACTATAGTTCGTAGACCAAACTCAGCTGCACTGGTAGAAAGACGCTTGTGTATTTGCTTAGTATCTATTTGCACAGGTACTTCTGTGCTAGTGTAACGGGGCGCTGAACAGCTATTACTGAGTAAATAAAACAATACCCTTGTTAGGGAAATAGGTAAGAACTGGGTGTTTAAACCTGGCTATAAAATTCCTGTGCCTCGATATTCCTGTTTGAAAGTGAGGTTAATACTACGTACAACACATGTTAAGAGGTTTTTAGTCCTAAGATGTATTGAAATCCTCTGAGGGAAGACTATTACAGATGTGCTGGGACACTATTTAACATTATTTTTCTATTATTTCAAAGTACTATTTGTGAATTTATAGGTGAATATATGTATCTAAATGCAGTATGAACGAGATGATAACTATATTATTCAGGAACTGGTATTAAGACTGAAGGCAGGGTTTCTTTCACCTTTTCAGCTGTACAGTGGCTAGGCTTTGGAGCAATACAAAATCCATTTTTAATTCTCATGGTTCAGCACAGATCTGATTTGTGGGCATGCAGCCCTATTTATATGATGTGTTATCCTCTTTAGAGCCAGCCTACTCAATTAAAATGAAATGACTTAAGCTTATGATCCAAATCTCTGATACACTGAAAGTTGGATATAGAACCAACATTTGTGACCTTTCATGAATTATTTGAGATAAGTGAAAGCCATGGTGTCGTTCTAGGAGTGCAGTATGTGTTATAGTGATTCTTGGATAAAAGCGCTTGAGAAATTTGACAAAAACAGGCTTGGTTTAAATAAAAGTGTTTCCTAAAAGTCACCCCAGAATGGACATTACTATCTAATGAGAAACCATCTGTAACTATATATACTGCATATAATGTAACATAATATATATAACTCCTCTCAGCATAATACGTATGTAGTAAAAATAGAGTGTACTATCAAAAAGGTTTATAAGAGGTTTCAATAAACTGCTTCTCTTTTTTTTTTAATTTTAATCTCTCCCCTACTTTCTGTATTTCTTTTAAACTAGGGAGGAAATGACTGTATGATTCCAGAAACAGTGAGACTGACTCTGAATTTGAAATAATATTTTATAGTTGGAGGATGGCTGACTGCTGAAAAGACAAATCCATTTCTCAAATAGGAACTGCATTATTATGCATAGTTTCTCTCTGCTAGTAATCATTTATTCTCTTTGCAAATACTAAGTACATTTTGAGAAAATCAGGGTCAGCATTAGAAGACAACAAGCTTTATTGGGCTGCAGTTCCAAAACCATTTTTTTAAACTTAACAAAGCTATAGCTCTTGGGAAGGATGAAGCTGCTAGGTTAAAGGTAAATACTTTTCCCAGCTTCCTTTAAAGATAAGCAAATTGGTTTCTAAGCCGACAGCACTTCTGTATCGTGTGAAACCATGTGTGAGTCAAAACCACATTGTGCACTTTTTTCGTAGAGCAGTGAATACATACTAGCAGTATTTGATGGTTAGTTTCCCAAAATCCAAATTCCACAATCAAGAGGAGAAAAAATATATTTACAGCTACAGAACTTACTGGTTTTGTCATATTTTGTTCTGGTTATATTTTCAAAAGAATGTAATAAGCTATATGAGGGCCATTTATATGCAGAGACTTAGAGTTTTGTGACCAGATACTTACTTTACATACATACATATAAACGATAGTTTCAGATGCTTTGTGGTGCAGTTTAACCGGTCGTATTGAAAATGTCTTTCTCTGTGTATTTTACCCGTGTTGCATAACAACAGCAATATAAATGCCATGTAAGAAAAGCAGTACTTGGTGCAGAATTTTGTAAGTCCTGTGAAGGAAAAAAAATACACGGAGTGTCTTGTTTTTTTGCCATTTGCATAACCCTACTTACTTGGTATTTCCTTCTAGGTCTCTTCACAGTTTTCTAAACTTGACTATTCTAATTTTTCTTTGGCCTGAAAGTTGCCGTACAGTGTTGGATCTCAGACACTGAGCAAACACAGTGATTTTTAAGCTACACAAACATAAGCAATTACACCTTTGCAAATTTATTCCATAGTATGGATTTTGGTTCTGATCACTTTATGCAAGCTTCAAAAAACAGGACACAAATGTAGTATTATAAGCATATTAAGAAAGTAGGATGGAAGACAGATCTATAGGTCAAGATGGCTTTGCTAGTAAAACCAGTGAAGTGCTACACATCTGTGCATTTACTGCTTTTCCGTATGGCTCTCCAGCCCCAGTGAAATCTGCTGTGTCTTGCAGCTTTGCAAGTTTTGCCAGTAACCGGCACAGCTATGGCAGTTACAAACCACCCCTCCTCACACCTAACCAGCGTAGCTGTGTTAGGACTCTGTGGTTACCATCAGCAGAAACCATCCTGGTGTTGAAGTTCTTGACTGCTCACTGAGTGTCAGCTGGGGTGTCCTATTTGCTACCACTTATAGGTGTATATTAAAGCTGGTAGAAGAGCAGAGCTTACGGGAATAAATTGTGAAGTATGTATGGCTGTGAAAATCTCTTCTATAAATGTGATCCTTGCATTTTGGGTGTTTGGTTGCACGGACAGGGCCAAAAGATAACGGCATCCCATTAATTTAGAAGGAAAATACTTATTTTTCTCTTGCCGTTGCCTTTGTAAGTTACTTCAGACCTTGCCTGTAGTTGCATTAAAGTGCTAGATCTGTGCTGACATTTATTCTCAATTGTCAGTCTAATTTACACAGACTGAGTGAAAAAGGGGATTATTTCAGACCTTGTTTTCAAAAGAAAGTTCCTCTTTCCATTGCTTGTGTTCTGTTTTCTGTCTGTATCGTATTTCTTTTTGTTAATTTGCAGCCCTCAGAAAGGCTTAAACAGTGAGTGCCAAGTACTGCTCATCAAAAGATCATTTCCAAGTTGTATTAATCTTTTCCAACATATTTTCCTGCATAAAAAGGAAAAAAAAAAAACCTGCCAAAAACATTCTTTGGCACATAATAAAATAATTTGGGGTAGCAGACATTTACTCTGAATTCTTGGCAGAAGGTGAACAGGTCAGATATCCAAGAAAAAAGGGTGTAACATTTAATATTAGTGAATAATTGCTTCTACAAAACTTCGGGTAACCAGGCACACTGTAATTTTGGCAACTGACACAAGCTACAGCTAGGGATCCTTTTTTCGTATTTCCCAGGGACTGTGAAAGAGCTTGTAATACAGGACACATTTCCCAGGGTTCTGGAAATAATTTTAATCGCTCAGCAATCCTAATCTTGAAACAAATGTACAAGCCCTATTGTTCAGCTGATTTTTCTAAAAATATATTTCAACTGCAGTTCTCTATTTTAAATTGCTAATGTGTGTCCTTGTTAAGTCCTTTATGTAATTGTGAAGGTAAGTCTTCAAAAATAAGCAGACACTGCCAAAACCAGAGAGGCACTCGAGGATGTATTACCGAGAAACAAAAAGCTCAGCTAGGAGAAGAATCTCAGTCTGCTGTGAATAATAAACAAGATGTGGTGTAGGATTTTTGCCCACCTTTTTTTTTTTTAACTGCTTGTAGAACCTTCTCCGTGGCTTGAGGCACCAGACACTTATTAACCGCAAGTGAACATATTTTGGAGAAACTGGTGTCGTTTTTGTGAAGCCTCTGCATGTGTACACTAGGGGTTTATGGCCATGTTTTTATGGATACATAATTAACATTTAGACAGAAATCTAAGGAGGAGTGAGGACTGGGATCCATGCTACATTCTCAGTTCTCACTCAGTGCATCATATGAAAGGGGAAATAGTAGACTAAAATGGCAGCTACAGTCAAGTACAGTGAAGAACATCATTGTATTCTCTTGGGCAAAAGGCAAGAAATTATGTCATTTACCTCAGAAACTAGATGAGCATATATTAGGCTCAGGATTAAGAAAATACAGTTGCTGTAAGTTGAACTGTTTGCTTCTGGTTTTGCAGCCAGAAACTGCATTCAAATACGCCCTTGGTGATACGTGTCCCTTGCTTCTCTACACTGGTAAATCTAGACCTACGAAAGACTTAATGTTAACTGTGCTGTTTGTACATGATTAGTATTTGGAGGAAGTTATTTTGTTAATGGTCCTATCTCACTGGTCTTTAGTAGAATTTCTTTAAACTGCAGTGGTGGGACTCTTAATTTAGTTCAGATCACCACATTGCACCACTCTTCCCTTCTTGCCTTCCTGCTTAGATGGCACTCATCAGACTTGGGAAGATGTTTTTCCACTGGATCCATCTGGTTTCTTTGGCAAGCCCCTGTGTGGGCAGCTTTGGAGTTGCTTGGGTTTGGTAACATGATAAAGCAGCTGATGGGACTGTGCGGGGACTTCTTTTCCCCCTGCGTGTGATTTTCTTTTGACTCATTAAACTGTGGAATGTTTCTACTTGGTGTGTCTAAATAACCCAGGATTTTTGCCCATATACTCATTTATGGTCATAAAGATGACTTTCCTTTACCGCCTCACAACAGTCATTTTTCCCTGGAGCCTGTAGAGCTGTAGTGAGCTCTTAAAGCGCCTTCCATTCTTGCATGAATTTTATGTTGGTCAAAGTCTCAGCGGTAATGCCAGGTACAATACTACCTTAAGAAAACAGGCACTCCAGCAGCCAGAAAACTCACAATCCCATTATAGCAGTTGCAGGTTGGTTCTACCAAAGCCAGAAGTTCTAATAATTTGTACAATCTTGCTCACTTTTGTATTTTCTACCTTCTACTTTCGAAGAGAACAGCATGTTACTTCAGAGATGAGGATTGGAAGAGCTGGTATTGGGAATTTCCAAAAAGAAAAACAACACAATGTCAGAGAAATCAATGAAATAATGACAGAAAAACAAGGGGTTGTCAGATAGTTTATGCCTCCTTTTCCCCGCCCCCCCCCTTTCTTTCTATTGAGGTAATAACATCACTATTTAGTGATTTCCAGAAGTTGTATCTAGGATCCCTGGATTTGAAAACCTCAATCTGGACTGCTTGAGTTAAAGAAATAGGAAAATTTATTAAAGGAAAATTATTCTATATGAAATCTCACTATTTTCCAGGACAGAGGGCCACACTGGGCATTAGTTACACAAAGATTTGTAGGAATGAGTTGTTACTTGTACTCACTGTTGGGATAGAGGCTGTTCATCAGAAAGATGCCCGAGATGAGTGTGAAAGGCAATTTGATGTTCTTAATTCTTTATTCTCTGTTTCATTCTACAGTAACCAATGTTTCAGTGAAGAATCACATAGTATGAATTTTTTAAAAAATTATTTGAACAGTATGCCAGTTAAATTTACCAGAGAAAACTAAGTCCAATGAGTTCACAAACTGAAAACTTGTGCAGCGTTCAACAGATCGCTTAACTATTGCTAATCGGGGCATCCCCAAGGTAACTCCCAAGAAACACATCAGAAGCTGCTGCTTCCACAGACCCCTCTCTGTCATTCCCCCACCTGTACAAACGCAGCAGTAGGTGCTGTAGCTGTTACAATTTAAGATTGCGATTTAGACAAGACTGCTTTTTGTGGTGCTAAAGGGATCGGAAAATGAAAGGAGCACTTAGTGAAGAATGTCAGTCGGCTGGGTCTGTGATTGCCAGATGAGCGAGCACGGGGAATACTCGGCAGCACCCTGGTTGTGTGCCTAAAAGGAAGAATCTGTCACTCCCAGAAGAGGTGAGAGACATCTCTGGAGAAGACAAGGCTTTGCCTGGGCTGCATGGCTGCCCAGTGCCCTTTCCTGCACCTACATTTGGCAGGCGTTTCTGCTGTGAGCCAGGCATGCTACCAACAATTAAAATTATGCAGCCTGCAGATCAAACGAGCGCACGAAGAGCAGCATTATGTTCGCTAAATAAAACCTAGTCGTATTATGATTTTGACAAGTCTTGTTTTAAGGCGAGGCCTTTTTTAACTGAAAAAGGAGCAGCCAAGGGGAAAAAAATCTCTATCATCTCCGTTCTTGCAGTTACAGCAAAATCTATCCGTGAAATTTTGCAAACCACAACCCTACGTATGCATTTTTGGCACTGCTTAGGGCAAGAATTCCCAAACGTCTGTGTATGTACCGCTAAGATTATATACAGACACCTTGGTGTGGGAAAAGATACAGAACCAGGACCACTGTCAGTACAAAAAAGTGCAGGAATCTCTGAATGAAGAATTTTACTCTGTTTTCAAGTCAAAAACACTTGTATAACAATTTTTGGGTTGGGGGTGGTCATTTAAGTAATTTTTTCTGCATTCGTTATATCCTCTGTGCTTTTATGCTCTGTAAAATCTTTCAAGACCAATTATTCTGCAGTTGATAGGTCGCCTCCCTTTAAGGTGATCATACCAAGTTCATTTGGATTTTTTTTTTTCGTGTATGGTAATGTGTTTAGAGATTGTACCTAGTTTGACAGTTTATGTTTTCCCATCTTTTTTGAGGTAGAAAAAACGTGGAAGCCATTCTGTCAAGCCTGCCGAAAGGTGCCGTTCAGGGCACTGGTCATGTCACGGCACAAGTGACTGTCCGGTTCACTGGTATGGAACCAGTTCAGTGTGTGGCCATGCTCTCTCCCCTTCGGCCCTTTGTGTTCATGGCTTTACCTTCAAAAGCTTATAGTCTCATTGCATGTGTCCTCGAAGGGCGTACTACGATAAGATTTCATTTAGGGGTGCTATTGGAATAGAAGTTACTGTTTTATAGAGTGATTATTACAGTCACCGAAATGACAGAATTTTTGAGAAATCATGCATACGGACACAGATTTGCAACTTTCATTCATTTCGCTGCTACTACAGCGTTTTGAGTTTGGATCTGTTGTAATTTCATGTCATCCCTACCGCATCCTTTCTTCAGATCCCCCCTTGCAGAGCACCTTCTGTCTCTGCTCTCGCTCCCCAACTGCCTTGACAGCCTGCACCGAGCCACTGGAGGAGGGGGGATGCTGCTGCCTTGGCTTTGCGTTCCCCAGTGTGGTTTCATGAACTTAGAAGGAGAGCCAAGTTAACATTTGTAACACAAGCTAACATTTAAAAAATCTCGCCCTTGTTTAGTAGAAATAACCTTTGTGTAAGAGTGAACTATAGAGCTGCAACGTTGCTATATAATTGAGCATCCTCGCACGCAGAGCCCCGAAGAGAACTAATGACATCTGGTAACTATAAAAGCAAAGCTCAAGTGATTCTTCAGCGTTACCAGAAACCTGACGTGGGTACAGCTTCATTCAGGATTTCGTTAACTGTGTGTGTTACTTCTAAAACGGGTCTACTTTCACATGAGTCATATAAATGCTACGGTAGCATAAGAAATCAGGAGGTAGTTAACTATCAGTCGGTGGGCTGGTTGGCTTGTTTCTGCTGTACAAACAGACAAACAAACGTTTTTCTTTCAATTACAATTGTATGGGAGGATTTTTCCAAGAGGGGTGAGGAACACAGTTACCAGCAGCACCCCCTGAAGCAGTTTTGCTCCGTTGATTTTCAGTATTTGGATCTTATTCTTGGATGTAAAGATAAAATTTTAGGAAAGTTTGTCACAACTACTGGAGATCCGTGAGTGAGGTTGCTCTTCAGTGACAGTGTAGCCAGGAGTTTTGTGCTTCCTCATGTTAACAGGTGCTTTGGTAATGGTTTCTCGGTGTCTAGAGAAACAAGTGAAAAACCAAGACTCATTGCAATAACACAACTGGGGTTTGTGCCAAGAAGTTCCTTCTCGCACGTGCAGTGAGGTGAGACATGTTGCTCCTTGGGGATGTGGCAACTCAGTGCTGGACAAAGAGGGTAGCTGTGTGCCACTGTCACCTGTCTGCTGGCAAAGATGGGGCTTGAAGTACGCCAGCAGCCAACTAAGTCTGCGAGACACCAAATGCAGTAGTGAGAGATACAAAGCCATAATTAAAATTGAGCTTTCTGTAGATCCACAGTAACGATTTTCTGCTTTTTTTACATTTTCTATCAATGTTTGTTGGTTGCCATTTTTATGCCAGCCACCTTGTGATTGAAGCAGAGACTGTGTTACAATTTTCTGAGCTGCCGACTCACAAACTAGCTGCTGGCTTTTTTAGCAGTCAACTTCAGTGCTTCTGGACAACAGCTTAATTATCTCATTCTTCTCCATTCTTAAGCAGATTCACAGATTTATCCATCATGCATTTTAAAGTCCGTTCCTTTTCAAGAAGGTATCATTGTTGTTGATTAATTTAAATACGCATAAATATAAACTGAGTGGAATCTGATTCTCTAATTCTGGTTAGTTGCCTGCCGTGTATTTATATATACATAGAGATTTCGGTGTGCAGTGATCAAGCCCTAGATTTCTCAGACGCAGGCTGTGTATGCTTAGTGCTTGATTTCTCCCTCACTGTGATGCCCAGTAATGTGCTTAGGTGTCCTACAAAACTAATAACGAGGGAAAAACACTGCCCTGCAGATCTTGCAGTCTGTTTTGGATGCAGCAGGAGGTCCAGCAGCTCATAAACTAGACCAGGATATAAAAAGCAATACAGGATAAGAATTGGGCCAGGGATTTGGTAAATGATACTGCAGTTTTTCAGGTGTTTTTCCTGTGCTTTATTTTTATGCCTTGTAATCCTACGTAATTCTGCTCACAGATGGACCTGCCACTTCCTAAAAAGTGTCCAAAGCATCCCCCAAAACTGGGGGTGTGCCAGGAAGGGAGGGTAGGGTCGGGAAGGGAGAGGATGGAGGCTGTTACCAGGAAGAGGAGACAAACAGTGGCAAAATAAAACGTGTAGGGGGAGAGAATCACAGGGAAATACATACCTCGGTTTCAAATGTGGGAGGCATTCTGTTTCTCGGCTTGTTTTTGCCATCTATCTGCAATCATAATTGAACTAGCTGCAAAAAGGATCTTGAGAACAATTTGAGTGAGAGAGAGAAAGCATTACTGTGGAGAGAGCCCAAAATCCCGTCCTCCAGCCCACACGCGATTGGACATTGCAGTGATGGGGGGGAAATCCCTTAACGGACAAAACTATAAATGAAACTACTGTTGACAAGAGGAAGAGGCACAGCTATATTTAACGGAAGTATTTTCATTTGAGAGCTGCTTTCTTTTTCTTTCTTTTTTTTTTTTTTCTTCTTTCTTGTCTAGCTGGTGGGGACTGCGAGGGCTCTTCCTGTTTGAGACAGTGCATGGGTGGTTTCCCCAAGGCTTTTAATGGTAGATTAATGCTCTGGAGACAGTGTGGTGATAAATGGGTTCCTACAGTTATATCTACATCCTGTTCCCCCTTCCCCCTCCCGCATCTGCCCCTGTGTACGGTCGCTCTGCAGGGCTCGCCTGCGTACCCAGCAGCAGTTTTGAGCAGCTTCAGCCAGCGTTCAGGGCACCAATCTTAAAATTTGTCCACTAAAACTCTTTAGTTTCCAGTGCCATCACCTTCATTGCCCCTTATTTCTCAGACAATTACAAAAATGAAACGGAGAAGAGGAAGACTTCTGGTTTAAGGACTGCGCCGGCTTGCCGCCTGCTGCTTGGCAGATCCAAATTAATTACTTTTGCTATTACCGTTCGCTTTCAGAAAATAGGTTTACGGGAGCGGCCTTTCTGTTGGTTCACGTTTTGATGGCAGTCCTCTGCACATCATATTGTACTCAGCAATAAATGAGCTGAGGATTTGAAATCTCTTCCCTGGTATAAGGGAATGGCTCCCCTGTGCCAGCTGCATCTATGCCTTGATTTTATACAACTTGCATGCTGGTAGGGATTTAAGTATTTAGCTTCAGAAAACACCCCTCCTGAAATGCAGCAAGGGAAATGAAGATTGGAGGCACTTTTTTTAGTTGGGCTTGGCCTTGTGACGATTCCTCATTTCTTATGTGTTTTTCTTTTCAGTTAGTGCAGTTCTCTGGTTACTTTTCACTGCGTGCATTTCCATGTCTATACGGCTTCCCCTGAACGTGCAGCGTGTCGGGGAGGGGGCGGGCGGTGGCAGGGTGGTCAGGATGGCTCTGGTGAACCTCCCTGGCTCCATGCAGCCAGCCCGCGTCCTTCTGCGTATGGCGGCAGCCTCTCTCAGATCTCAGAGCAGAATTATTTTTAGACCATGAAGGTGTATCTGGCTGGTGCATTTAGATTTCATGTCATGGCTTCCTTTTCCTGCTCTCAGGTTTCTCCCACTCGGCCTTCACCTTCGGTATCGAGAGCCACATCAGCCAGTCCAACATCAACGGGACGCTAGTGCCACCTGCCGCACTCATCTCCATCCTCCAGAAGGGGCTCCAGTATGTGGAGGCTGAGATCAGCATCAACGAAGTAAGTGCCGCCGCCGCCCCGCACGCCGCGGCTTGCCAAGCGACGCGTCCCCAACAAGCCCAGAGACGCAAGCCACCGCTCCACCCTTTCCGTCAATCTGGTTTCATTTTGTTCCTCAGACTTTGCCCCACTCCCAGCAGAGAGCTGAAAAGCTCAGAGATACATTATTCCAATTTTTAGCTGTGGCGTTGCGGCCTTCTTTATGATGCTTAAGTGGGTTTTATGGTGTTTCACTACCCTGGTCAGCAAATCTGGGGTGCACAGACTCTTGCAGCAAACAAGAAAATGTGTCTGTGTTTAGAGTCTTGTGTTTCCAAGGTCACAGCGGAATTTGGCAGGAAAAGCCTGCAGTGTAGGTTAAAACTTAACCCCCTGACACCTGCTAGCAGGCAGCACTGCTTGCAAGCCGTGAGAAGCCTGATCAAAAATCCACGGCAGTTACTGGAGAGATTCTGCCTGATTTCAGTGACTTTGGCTCAGATCACATAAGACCAGGCATCATCCTCTCATGTGCGTGGTGAGACGGTTGAGTGTAAATTCTGCCTCTGGCTGGGACGCTGGTTGTCTGTGGGGATTGTGTGAGCAGCCTCAAAGTGGTTCAAGCTCTTCTCCTTGAACTGCCAGGGGAAACAAAGAGGGGATGTGGGCAAAGCCAACCTGCCAACCCTAAAGGCGTGATGTTTCGAGAGGGAGTGAAGCATGACAGATAAGCAAGTACTGCATTACAAAATATTTACCACAGATACTCGTAATTGACAGAGATCTGTAATAAATATTGATACCTAAAAAGCTATTGCTTTTTCCTTTATAGCTGAATGTAGCATGTGAACAGCATGGGTGAGAACAAAGGAATATAAAGTAGAGAAAAGGTGGTGGTGTTTGCAATGTGTAGTTTGGAAACTCGTTCGTTTTTATCACTAACTTTCGGTGTGGTTTTCTTTTCATGACTCAATACGGTGTTTGAGAGTTGTATATATGTTATGTTTTAATTGGGGCAATGACATTTGACATTCATGCCAAGCTGTACTTTGATGCAGTTGTAATAACAAACCAGTGTTAGGAATCTGTCCCAATTTGCTGCTACTTAACATTTTGCCCTGTGCCTGAAATAGGAGCTACACAGTCAGAAACTTTCAGTCATGAACAGCACCTATTGGTTCAGGTCGCATGAGGGCTGTAGGGGTCTGCTGCTGTGCATCCAGCTTCAGAATTGGCCTCAGTTAAGAGAAAATCTAAAAATATGCCTCTTGTCACCATTAAGATTTATGTTGCTCTCATCGTGGTTTAATTCTGTTCGAATACATACTTATAAGTACATTACAGCAAAGCAGAGGCCATTCTTGCTACGTCTGAACAGCAGTAATGGCTACATATATGCTTCTCTATGTGTGCATATTACTTAAGAGCAGTGAGTAATAGGTAAGTGTAAACTAATAGTGTATAGAATTAAAGTATTGTTTGTTATCTGTGAAAGGGCAGTCATGGAAATAGTCCAGTGAGTAGTTTTACAGTTAAAAATGTAAGAGCCAAAATCCATTGGCAAACATTTTTTTTCATTGTGTAGCAAAGACTTGAGCCAGGATTCAAATAAATGTCAGTAGAGACATTTACATAAAAAATGTTGAGGAGAAAGAGAGCTTATATTTTTCTTCTCTAGTGACTCCTCTTTTTTCTTCCCCACGAGGAAGCAAGTATGTATTATGTTAATATTGTAATTTTAAGGGGTAATTCAATGACTAGTCCAACAGAAGGATACTAGTCAGCCAAGCTGCTATTTTTCTACATTAGTTATTGTTATCTATTGAGAATGATAGTTTCCCAGCTGCTTCATCTGTCCATATCCTAATCTTATCTGTTATTCATCAAATACAAATCTTTCACTGCTACGTCTTGATTATTTCAAAGAATGAAAGGGAGTTTGCAGATGATCAGTAAAATAGCACTTTATGGAGGCTACTAAAACCTTTTTCCTATATTTAAGTGAATAGGAAAGTGAAAGTGAAGCAAAACTAAGTAAATACAGCAGTTGTTGACCTAAGTCTGTATTAAGTCTTAAAAAACAGCCCTTAAAGGTTAACTCGGTGAGTTGTTGAAGTCTGATTTACAGAAATCAAAATGAAAGCCACAACTATCACAAATAAAACTAGCGGAAAAAAGGAAAAATAATGGTAAAGCAGTCCTGTACAATCAGCTGCAACTGGTGGTGCTGGGCTGATAAACGCAGTGGAAGAAACCACTGAATTTGCGCATACGTCTTGTTTTGGCTGAGGTTCATTATTCATCAGCTGCTTCCATTCCTATGCCTCTGCAAGTGCAGGAAGACAAACAATTCAACCGAAGTCTGTTTGCCTTTGTCATGGCTTTAGCCATGACTCCTTTTTTTCCAGATACAAAACAAAGAGAAACTTTCTGTCATCAGTCAGACATTTTGTTTTCCACAGCATAAGGTTTTTTGCATCTGTAAAGAGTTTATATGCCTGAATTTTCTACAAAATTCCAACAAATGCCTTATTTACCAAACAGTTTTCTAAGTAGAATGTGGGTACCACTGTCATGGATCTAAGAGAGAGATGGTACGTAGTAATACGGCACTGTTGCTTAAGTCAAAGTGCAGTATCTTCACACAACCTCGTTTTGTTTCATTATACCTCTTTGCCGACCTCAGCGGTGGAGATCCTAAACTTGCAGTTTCACTTCTGCTCATTTTCCCTGCAGGATGGTACAGTATTTGACGGCAGGCCGATAGAATCACTGTCTCTGATAGACGCGGTGATGCCTGATGTTGTACAGACCCGGCAGCAAGCATTCAGAGAGAAACTAGCTCAGCAACAAGCCAGTGCGGCGGCGGGAGCGGCGCGGACAGCCAGTGCGGGGGCGGCAGCGGCAGCAACGGCAGCAACAGCAGGAGCGACGACGACTGCTGTTTCCCAGCAGAACACACCAAAGAACGGAGAAGCCACTGTGAATGGAGAGGAGAATGGGGCACATGCAATAAGTAAGCCAACCCTTGCAGCTGCTTGCCACTACTGGGGTAGATTTGAGTTTCAAGAATATTCTTGTACTTAGTTGGTGTCTGCAAGGTGGTAGAACTCAGTGGAATCATTTCAGGGGGGGAGGTTTTTTCTAGAAAGGCTGCTGAGTTTCACATCACAGCACTGTGCTTTACTGGTGTCCTCTCAGAATCCAAAAACTTGAGGTATTTTCAGAATTGCAAGCTGAAGCCAGCATCAAGAAGTGGAGCTGTATGCTCTCTCTTTGGAGTAGGCTACCCAGACTTTGTCAATATTATCAGCTGTATAAGTGCCTTTAGATATTTGATAAAAGTTGGGACAAGCTGTAGCCACAGTTTGTCATTTTGGCCAGGCTAGGAGGGAGTTGGGTTGAGAGGCTCAGACTTACAAGCCACATCTGTGTAAATGAAACATGGCCAGAGCATAGCCTTGAGCACTATCCTGTGATTATCCATAGCCTTGGCATGGTCCTTGGCACAGTTTGGTCTATACCAGCTATCCATTCTTGAACAGCATTGCCAAGCACAGGAGAGGGAGTCGCACATGCCAAGGACTATTCCCAGCAGACAGCTTGGATGCAGCCAACCTGTCTTGAAGGCACGGAGGAAGGAGTTCCTCACCTTTTTATTTAGTAGCACGTGCTTAGTCATACAGTCCACTGCAGGTACGTAAGTGAAAGTCCTATCTTCTCGAGACTTCCTTCGTCTATGGGAGCAGTCCGTTCACAGGAGCTCTGAATTCACCTTTGCTTATTGGTGACAGAGGGAGACTGAGCTCATATCTTAGACATCTGAAGTCAGACATATAAAACAAGGAGTGGACATACCTGCTTGTGTAACTAAATCTTAACGGCTGTGCTAACATCGTGGGGCAGACAAGATTGATGGTTCTGGTTTCAATGTGCAGATCATATTAGGGCACTGGCTGACTTCTGAAATGAGACCTTAATGCCTGATTGCCTTCCGAGGAAATTCTAGAGGAACATGCATGGCAAGTTTTGTAGGAAGCCCCAACAGCTGTTAGACAGTAACAGGTCAGGACTGTAGTCCTGTGACAGATTTTATTTGTTCTGCAGTGTAGATACCTTTATCAATCTCCATCTTCTCTTTGATCTGAATAGATTCCTCTGTAGGTCAGTGAGAAAAACGCTTTCAAACCAGGTTTTTCTTCAGAGAATTCCTGTTAGACGGCATAGTTTCCCCCAATAAAACTGCAGTGACTTAAATTACATTCTTCTTTTGAGAAAGCAATTTTTAGAAAGTTCTGAAAATTTTGAAAATGTTAATCTGTTTTTAGACTATGGAATGCTTGTCTTTTACTTCCAACTAACCCGTTGTTTTGAAATTAAACTTACTTCTTATGTGAAGGGGTGCCAACAGAAACGAAAGCACTTTTAAATGTATCAAATGCTGGTATTTTGTTTGTTGACACTTTCCTTCAGCTGATTTGTGAAAATTTGAGGGGAATGTGTTCCTGTCGCAGGACCAAAAAAACCAAATCCTGATTATCAGTTCATCACTAACGCAGAACTGCTCAGCCTTACTTCCTTCTGATCTGAAGAAACACATATCTGAAGAAACAAAAGCAAAGCCTTGTAGATCAGTTCAGAAGTATGGCCACACTCTAAGCCATGGTCTCTCAGATCTGCCATTTTTTATTAAAAAAATAATAATTTTCACAGCAAATTTTAGTAGGAAGGATTTTCAGGAACGGTTGTAGACTTTTCCTGGAGTGTTGAGGAGGAAAAGTCCTGTATGACTGAATATCATCCAATAGCTCTGTCTGGAGCAGGATGCAAGAACAGGGCACTGTGTTGTCCAGTAAAATTTCACAGAGGCAGGATACATGTCATCCAGTGAGATATTCTACCAGACTGCAAATTTCAAAGCATTACTGTGGCTAGGCAGCCTACCAGGCAGACCAGTTAACTGAGCAGTGGCAACGGGAAGACAGAAAGTCCTCAAGGAGTAGCTGGCCAGCTGGCATGTGCTGTTGGCAGCTGCTGTTCTGCCAGTTGGTCATCCTGAGTGAAGAGGTGAGGTCTGCAATTTAAGGAGAAAGAGCTTGGAGAGAAGCTGCTTAGAAATCCAGGGGCAGCCAACTCTCTGATCTGTGTGACTCCCTTGCCTTGGGAGGGCTATAACCTTTCTGTCTGAGGCATTGGAGGATAGCAGCAAGGTGGTGTAGCACCTGCAGATGAGGACTATACATGGGAGATACACACAGAACTGCAAAACTGGCATTCTCACCCTTGAACAGACCTGCTTTAAGTAATCTCCAAGAGATCTGCCTCAGTAATTATCAGAAACCACTAGAAATAAAGACTGACGGATCTAGCTGGCAATTTCCTGCACGGGTCTGATTAACACTTTTAGAATTCTATTTCCCTCTCTAGTGGTAAAGTTAGAAAAATATAGTCATGTTAATGAAGTAACAAAAGGGTCATACCCTTCCTTTTCATTGTTTATGCTGGACAAACTGTATATCCAGCCTTACCTTTTCCCTTATCACTGTGTTTAGAGAGTCTGTTTAGTCTAGGATAGACGAAGACAAAAGCTCTGGCAAGAGCTTAGCTTAGGACAAAAGGTTTAGGGTAGGAGTGGAAAAAAGTTTAGGACAGAATGTATGATGGGTAAGGTGAAACCTGGAAGACCTACTGGCTAGAGAAGACTGCTGATACAAAAAGGCGTGAGAAACTTCCCAAACCTTCATTTTCAGTCTTGTTGGCTTCCACAGAACTGGCATATATAGGGATGGTTTTGACTAGTGTGCTAATCCGTAGTCATAACCTGGAAGTCACCTGTCATTAAAAGGTGGGATGGAGGAAGTGGGTGAAAGAGATGTCTTTGGGAAGTTAATCGAGTTTGCATTTATTCTGACATGGAGTTCTCCAATACGCTATAAGTCTTCCAAAAAAGTGTCAATATATTTAATATGATACGATATAGTTTTGTATATGTTGTAATTAATACAATGTGATAGGGTGGTTTGATTTAAGAAAGGGTGAGACAGAAAAAATCTAACAATAACAGTTTGAGGGCAGCTTCAAATAATAAATAAATAAAATTACTGCCTTCTATTGCTGCTTCCTGAGCAATGTTTTCAGCTTTGAGTCACTTTAAAAAAATCTGTAAAAAAAAAAAAAAAAAAAAGGCATGTTGTCGAAATGGAGCCAAACTTTGGATTGTTTTCCAACTCAAATATTTTTAGTGTCATTTGTTTCATTATATTTGCAAGGATTGGCATGGGTTTAAGAAAAACAAGGCTGAGCCCAGTTCCTTTATTATAACTACGGTTGTAAAGAACAACCTCAGTGAACAGCCTGTCAAAGGTTTAAGTAAAAAACACCCACATTTCCTGAGAAAAGACAGGGTAAGCACTGGTAAGCTCTTAAAAATAAATATTTTTTTTTCATTTGGAGGAAATAGAGAGTTAATATTACTCACTAGTATGTTAGAATTATTAAAAAAAAAACTTAATACTTTGGGGGAATATGACTTTTAATTTCCAGTTAATTTTGATTTTTAATACGTGAGGAAAAAAATTAGAATATAGCATAGACTTAAGCAGAGATCCTCTAGCCTTTAGAAAATGGTTTGTGTGAACATTTGAGCAGAGTCCTCAACTATATGAGCTGCAGACTTAAGTTTTTCACCGATGAGAATCTGTTGTACTTGGTAGAACTGCCCCCTCTTTCAGAGACCCCCTCAGAGGCATTCTTTGTGCAGATAAGGTCTTAACCAAGAGCTTTCTGCTCTGAAGATACTTTAAAAAAAAGGCAGCCTATTCATGATCGCTACTGCATCTTACCTATTTATTCTCGTTTCCCATGTACACATTGTAGCTGCATCCATAGGAAAGCCAAATTTTCAGATGAGACCAGGGCTCTCGCAAGAGCTCGTGCTGTGTAAGGAACCAGCCCTCTTACGAGGGTTCTGTCTTGTGCTCAGGGGTTTCTGCAGTTTTTTGTTGTTATCATAATCATATCCATTTTATGTTGCTAGTGTCTGCCTGCATCTGAGAAGAGCCTGAAGCAGTATCGCAGAAGCGTGAACTGTCCTGTTTGTTCCATGGGGCATTTTAAGTTTTGTGCTTAACAGTAAGGCTCTAAATATGGATGTTCCTGACTACTGATGAAAATAGGAAGAAAACACACACAATATGAACATTTGTGAACGATTTCTGAAAGACAGCTCATCTTTCCCTCCCTTTTCTCCTGAACCATCAAAGCTGCAGTGTCAAAATCATTACTGGAAGACAATAGAAAATAATCCTGCAGGTGTTTCATTGCTTCCAGAGGCCAGGCAGTCTTGCATGTACTAATGCAGGTATCAGCTGATCAAGGTTTCTTTTTCACAGCATGACTTTGTGGGGTTTTTCACAGCAGTTAATAACATTCAAAGTGTGTATCTAGGTTCCTCCTTTCGTTTTACAAACGAAAAATATTTGTAAGTATCAGATGGCCTTGCTCTGATAGCACCTTGTAACTCTGACCTTGGAGTAATGCTGCTTCCAAGCTGTTATTTGGCTTTATTCAAGAGTGAAAAGCAGCTCTGCCTTCAGAGCCAGTCAGATAGCAGTAGGATCGTATGTGGTAAGAGTAGCATCTCATTTAATTTTTAAAATGAATGCACTTGAAAGATCTTACTTCTTGATTTACCCCCAACTTCCAACTCGCACTGTGAACAGGACACAGATGAATGCATAGCCATTACCATGCTGCTGTTTTTCTCATGAAAATGTGCTTTAAACCTGGTGACTCAGTGCTGTGCTGAGAAATAGAGGATTGCGAGCTCTAGACTCATATCTTCCTGGTGGGTTTTAATAGTGCTTTGCTCTTCATTGCCCTGATATTCTCAGAATATCATCTCAAAGTTCCCAGCTGCTAGGGTCAGGCTAAATCTGGAGTACTGGCATATCTTGACAGTATTAATTGTGGTAGTTATATACATAGGGAATTATCAAGGACCATGCTTAACATAGGGATGCAGCGTAGGTGTAGATTTTACAAATAGGCGTTTGTAGTATGTTTAGTTTTGTGCAACAAGTCCATAGGTAATAAGTGTAGTTAAAAATCTAGATATATTGAATAAGAAACGTGAGCTGCGAAACTGCTGCTAGTTCTCCAATTTCAATACTCCGTGCTATGCAATTCATTGAATTACACGTGACTTACATTTCATCTGTGGCGTAGATATGGCACAGACATAGTTAATAGGGTCCCTAACCAAATATGCAATGCGAAGTGCTGCTTGTGTGACTCAGCAGAAATTAGGCAGAGCGAAACAGGGTGTTTGCAAGCCCTGGGTAAGGGTAGAAATCTGGAGATCTTCCTTCCGATGGCAGTTGTGCAACGTCACAGTCTGTTTTGCCAGTTGATGGGCAATAGCTCAGCAGAGCTTGAGTATCGGGACAGATGGCTGATTTTAAATGCCATAAACATGTGGCAATAAAGGAGCATAATTATTCCGCTTGCGAACCTATGGATCTCCATATGTGATTAAAGAATGACTAACTAAAAGACATAACCCAGACTAAGAACTTGGATTTTGATCAACCAGAGCAGATCAGCTGGCCAAGGTATTGATTAGATAACACAAGGCTGCCTTTCCCCCAGCCGGCCAGCTGTCCGCTCTTGGATTTGCTTTCTGCGAAATGGGCCACGCTTCTGCGTGTGACATCTGCTGTCTGCTGTTTCAGTGTGTTACCTGTCCTTGGTTGGTGTCTTGTTCGCAGAGGATACTAATTTTGCCTTCCTGCCCGGAAGTTGAGCTGAATGAGGAAGGTTTATACTGAAGCAATGAAAACCTGAAGTGAAAACATTGTTCATGATGCAAATTGAAACGAATTGCTGCCACTAAGAGAAATTCATAATTTAAATACACTTTTTTTCCTTAAGGAAATAGAAGAGCTTTATAAAAACAAAGTTACTTAGACTGCAGTCTAAAGAACCCCAGAATTACAGCATGCAGGTTGAGTATATCTCTGCCTCAGTTGCTACCTTTGCATATATTATGATATCCTTGAGAAGGTGATCACTCACCGTTTCCCTGCCTGCTTAGGGATTGAGGCCCTTGCTCAGTACATTCTTCATCTGTGAGTAGCACACGTATTACTTACAGGACCCTGTGTAAGAAAATGTATGTGCTGTATGTTAATTTTTTAAAAGAACAGCATAAAACTTTTCTCAAATGTGGCAATCCACTATTTTAATAGATCTGTAAGTCATTTTTAATGAAGGCAGCTTAAAAAAAACTATACTAAAATAAATGCTAACTATTTTTTGAGGAAAAGCTACATGCATTTGTAGAAAATACTTTGGAAAGCTCTAAATTTTGAGGAAATACCATAAATTTAAATCATCATAGGGAAGAAAATAGAGTAATATGGTCAGTGACACAACACAGAATATTATTTATAGTGTATACGTTGCTTTAAGCTTTAGGCCATGGGTAGCCAGCTTGTTTTTAAAGCAGACCTAACAGCATCTTGCAAACTACTTACTCTGGTATATCTCCTTACAGATAATCATTCAAAGCCAATGGAGATTGACGGGGATGTTGAAATTCCTCCTAACAAAGCAACAGTCCTTCGGGGCCATGAATCAGAGGTGTTCATCTGTGCCTGGAACCCTGTCAGTGACCTGCTAGCATCTGGGTAAGACCATGACTGAAACCAGCTGCTGCAATTTGAGTGTATTTAGGGATGCAAGAACTTGTGAGTGTATACTAGAGATGAATGAGTACTCTCTTCACTGCTTTTTCAGCCTGCAACTGAAAGTTGTAGTATTTTTTTTTCAGGTTTGTTTTTTTTTTTTTTCAGCAGTACTGTACCTATGTAGCAGTTAAGTAATTATAAGGTAACACAGAGTATGAAGCGTTTGCATATTTAAGATGTGCACTCTGTGGCTCTGAATACACATAAATTTTTGCAAAGGTTTTTGAAACAACTATGGATAATTCTCAATCTATTTGAAGTTCATGTAACCTGCTCCTCCTGCTTTTGGTTCACAGTGGAGTCTCAGAAAGTCTGTGGTATCCATGTTTTCTTTTTAAAAGTATGAAGACTTTCAAACAGTTCTCTTTGGCTATGTCTGCATTGGCCTCGTGCAGCACAAACATTGTGTGAGGACCTAATGTCAACGCTGCTTGTATTGCGGGGCAGGGGCTTCATGCTGGACCTAGTTTGGTCCGATGTGCTGATGATGAGGGCATGTTTTGGTTTATTGTTGTTGAAAAGGAGTCCAGTCCAGGACTGCTCAGCAGTGACAACCAAAGCATGGTAAGTGGGACAATCAGGACACTGACTTAGAAAAAGTGCGTTTGATTGAAACAAAAATGCTAATGTAAACATACCCGTAGAGCTCTACTGTCACTGTTAGAATCTGTGTTTGTTCATGCTTAAAGTTAAACCTTAAAAAGAAGGCTAAATTTAAGAAGTCTTAACTGTGAATGCGGAGGAAAGCTGATAGAAGTTAGAGGAGAGAAATGAGCCTTCATCACGTAAAGTTACCTGACAGTATCACCATACTTTACAAGGAAGAGGAAAGTCCTTACTTTATTTCCAACTTTTTGCATGATCATCAGTATAGTCTTCTTCTGAGATCTTTGTTGACTTAATACATGAAAACAAGGAAAGTGCAAATGGGACAGAATAAATAGGAAAAATAAAAGTCATTAACTGAAATAAATATCGGGTTGGATAAAGAGCATATGATCTCTAAGGGAGTGAAGACAGCAGTTTTCAAAGAATAATTTCAGACAACAGACTTTTAGAAAATACAATCCTTCTGAATACACCTTGTTTCTGGAATGCCTAGACCTGGTATAGCAGTAGAATTTGCAAAAGCTGTATTTAGGGTTTTCAGATGAAAAACTTCGGTTTTCAACTCGTTTTTTTCATAGGCTCAGTGAGTATTCTGGTTTGTGTTAGGGCCCCTGAGTGATGCCATGGTACAGACAAGAGCTGTAATAGCAGCCGTGCTGCTATGCCATGCATTTGCTGTATTTTCTGCTAACTGTATTCCTCTATCCACTCAGTTTTCTAGTGTCTCAGACAGTATGGCTTGGCAGTATTACTTATCCCTAGCAGATTATTGTTATTAAGAAGGGAAGTCCTGATCACTAAGATCAGTCACCAGTTCAAATAAGCAAGCAGAAAACAGTTATTTCACACAGATTGTCCTCTTCCCAGCATACAGTTGAGTGAGCCATAAAAAAGAGATTTAGTTAATGTATAAATAAATAAAAATTAGGATTGACAAATGTGGAAGAACTGTGGCATATGTTACTCCTTAACCGTCCCAGCCCAAATCTGAGAGGATCTTTTCAAGGGAAAAAAAAGAATCAAGGGAAGGCAGAGAATCTGTCATGTTCATGAAATGTTACTGCCAGCATAACAATTTGTAAATCAACATCAAGTGATACTGAACGAAGATGCTCCTGTACTACTCCTCTAACTTTTCCATGTATGCCTAAATGCTTTGACTACTCGTAAATGTTAAATCATGACCTAATAGTGAAGAAAACCTCAAAAACTAAGATAAATTTAGTTAACCTCATTAAATTGTTTTTATGGTTGTTTCTCATTAAAGGTGAAAATCTTAGAGGTTTCATAAAATCTGGAAAAGCTTTCCCATTGTGGGGGCAAACTCAATTAGGATTTCATGGGCTGTCTTGAGATCAATAGCTCGCAAATACTTTTATTTAGCATCATTCAAATGGAGGGGCTCTATTTGTTGATACAATAGAAGTCCTTTAGCCCTGTCATCCTAAACAATATTTTTTTTTAATAGTAAACTTATCCATTATGGTATTGAATTGCATTCTATGGAGAACAGTCTTCAGGTGATCAGTTAGCACACCCACATTATTTTCTAAAGGAAAACCGGTGGGGAGAAAGGATACCATCCAGAATTATTCTTTAGGGACACCTGGTGGCGCCTGAGATGAAGCGAAGATGCTGCTTTATTCTGGAGAATATCTGCACAGCTGAAATTAGGCATCTAAGTCAAGCATCAAGTGCTCTGTCCCTCTGCAGGTACCTACATCTCTCAACTCATTACGTAGGGAGTTAAGACTCCTAAGCATAGGTGCTCAGACCTCATCTGTTGGCTTTAGCATTGGTAGCTGCTTCCCGGTATCTGACTTACCTCTCTGCCAGTGCTTGCTGTCCTGGACTGCTTCCCTAGGATCTGCGGTTCGCAGTCCTAGTGTGCATAGTTAATAAGCCAGTGGACCATTTAATAAACCAGAGTATGTACTGCAGCGACTGACGAACTAGTAGGTGTTTAACTTTGCTGCAGGGTGCTAAGCACTGGTAGTTGGATCCCTGGGACTGTCGTATCTTACACAGCTTCAGGTAAACCTGGAGGATGATAATCGGAACCCTTAGTCGGATGTCTAAGGTAGAGAAGTATCTTCTCACTTTCAATTAAGCTTTACCCGTCAGAGTAATAGGTCTTTCTTAACAAGCTTTGCTGCTGATTTTGGAAGCACAAAAATACATGCATGGTCAGAAAGTACAGTCAGATGCTCTGTCTCATGCAGACTAATGGCAATGCAATGAAAATGCAAATAATTTAAATCCATGGGCATCTAGATCAGATTTTAGCCTGCTCATAAGAAACAACGTATGTGGTGCAGTTAGCCTCCAGGTAATGCAGTAGTGAGTGCCTGATGAAGCTTACATGACTGAAATGGCATAGTAAGCACGGAAGAAAATGAAACTTGAAGGAAGAGAGCTGAGTGTCTGGTAATGCCACCGCACAAAGTATTTGAGATGTCTGGTATAATAACAGTGCAAGCTATCATCTACAGGTACACTGTGTATTATGACACCAATTAAACGAGGGGGAGAAATTCCCTGAGATCTACAGTATGCTGCAGTTCTGTTTGTCCTTCACAAAGTAGCGCTTCAAAAAAGAAAACTGCAGTTAGTCTGATGTGCAAACACTGAATTGTTAGATTCTATAATGGCCATATTGTGCTGCCCAGTCCGTAGTTTTCTTCTGGTTTCCCATCTGCCTGATTGTACCCATCTGTTGCCTTCTTAAAAAGTACATATTAAAACCTAGCTTTTAAATAAAGGAAATAACACATTTGTTCTGTTTGTAAAGTGCCTAGCACAATCGAATCTCAATTTGTGGCAATGTATTTTCTTCAAGCCTTGTTATACAAGCAATAAATTTTTCTAGCAATTAGCGGCAGTTTAGACAGCAGCCTGATGTAATCTTCAAAGCACTAAAGGAATAATGCAGGTTCACAACCTAATCTGAAGCAAACTGTGTAAGGGGATTTGTCTGTAGATTGAATTATGCAAAACTAGAGCATTGGTTTCCAGGTTTAGTGAGTATCCCACTGATAGAAAAGGATTTTGATATTTGATGTCCCATCTACTCATTTGCCATGACTTTTTAGGGTGTGAAGGCCAGCACAGGAATATATACTCTGGACTTTGTAAAGGGCTATTTTAAAAAAACCAAATACTGGAGACAAGAGTTTCTCTGATCAAATAGCCAGAAAAAATACATTCTGCAGCTGCTTTTCCTCCTCCACCACAGCCATAACTCCTAAAGTGGAGGATGGAGGGGACTAGAGATACCAGTAAAGGCTACCAAAGGAATGACTTGTCACCAAATGCTCATGAGAAGAATGTTTAGGTGTTATGAATGGTAGCATTATAATAATGCGGTAAAGTGGATACATACAGCCATGTAAGAGGATTAATTACCCTTTATGAAGGAAATCAACATGCCAAAATAAATAATTGCATATAGTGGAAAGGTAAAAAAAAAAAAAAAAAAGTAGGTGTTTGGCTAAATCTCAAGATTTGTCCATTCCTGGACATAATTCCAAATTTGCTCTTAAAAGCCAGTTGTCCCCCTCTTCAAAGATTGACTTCTTCCGTGACATATCTTTCAATATCTAAGTTTTAACTTTATGACACGTGTAAATTGTTACAGATGGTTATGTTCCCTGGGTAGTGCAGAAACCCGTTACAGCTATGTCCACATCAGTAAACTAACCATGCCTGGGAATATTCCTAGGCACCAAGGCCAACTGGCAGAGAACGGCCAGTATCTGAGCTAGTAAACTGTCCTGGCTGCCAAACAAACTGCACATTGAGAATTGTCTCTGGACCATTATAAGCACCAAGCCATGCCCAGGAGTTACTCAGAGGGAACGCCAGGGCAGCAGGCCAGAGCGGCCAGGGAATAACCTACCAGTTTGCCAGCATAGGTGAGCGGGGTCCAGTGACCCAGGGTGTTCCTGAACATGCTCGAGTTTCATGGTATGGAAGTGGATGGACTGTGAATGACAAGGTTGCCAGAGCATTGAACTCCAGAAGCTTTGCTAGTTGAATTTAGGATGCTCTGTGCGCACGTTGCGCTGCTGCTTCCAAGAGCGTGCTCTGTTCTGTTACATCCAGCCATGACCTTCAAGTAATTCTCGTAGCTGTGAAGTAGAGGGACCTGGCCTCATTCCAAAAACCCAACAGTAGGTTTCATCTCTTACCTTTGCTAATCTACACCAGCCTTTTTCACACAGGGGAACTTTGACTCTTGCAGAGTGCTTCCTGCACCTTCACTCTCCCTAGTCAGCAGAATAATGAGCCATAAAAGCTGTTGCCCAAGATCTCTCAGTTATGGCTGTGTCTCTCAGAAGCAAGAAAGGATGTTTCTAGGCCATCTCCTGTCATCATGTCTGGGTTTTATATAATGCTTCGAGTTACTGTATTCCTCATATCTGTTGTTTAGGATCCACTGTGAGTTACCTTTCTGAATAATCCTTTTAAATTACCAATTTGAGGGGGGTGATTTCAGCCCAGACAGTGCCAGGTGTTAATTCTGCTAACTGTAAGTGCTTATTCATTAGCAGGTGACTTTATTGGGACCAGTTTCCTTATTGCATCAGATCCATTAATGCAAAGTGGTCAGCTATTAGGTGAGGTCCGTTTGAATAACCTGTTGCAGGGAGCAGTGTTATAGAATCAGTGGGACAGAGATCTCCCTTTGGATACCTCTGGAGCACTTCCCTCTCCAGGCTGCCTAGGAAGCGTAAGCACTTAACGTTGAGAGACCTGCTTTATTAAGGAAAAGTTAGGTGTGTACATTATGAGGCGGCGTTTCTTTCCCTTTATGCTTTTAATAATCTCTTTTAAAATAAAATAATGAATGTCTAACCTCTTTGAGCCAGAAGTATTAAATACACATTAGCAATATTGCATATCAAAATAACAGTGATTATTGAAGATTAGAAATACCAAAGTTCAACAACCGTCATGCAAATTTCTTTGCCCAACGGCGGCGGTTCTGAGCTCTGTACTGACAGTTACAGGATGGAGAATTTATATGTCACAAAAAAAATTCTGCAAACATTCGTCCACCTCGATTCATGATTATACTGGGGCTGGAGAGCATGAAATAAAAATCTTTCAGAACTAGCCTTCCTAAAATTTGGCAGTACTTCACCATAATGCAGAACAGTATACCTATTACTCAAGTGTTCATGACTTGCATGTTGGAATGAGCTGCTTTATCATGCAGATAGAAATGCTTCTGTGGGCTAAGGAGATTAAATATCTTCTGAATTGTGCTTGAACTACGGTCCTCTAATAAGGCAGGGTTCACTGAATCGTTCAACAGAAATCAGTATACTTTGCAGAGCAGGGAATACTCTTTTTTTTCTTTTCCCCAGCAACAAAAGGGAAGACACACAAATACCCCTGCCACACACTGGTAGGCTTATAAAGCCTCTCTGCAGGGACACATAATAGCTTATGTAGCCTTAGGAAGAAGAAAATGGAAAAACAAAATTAAAATACTGGAAAATAAGATTGCACAAGCATTGCCAGAAAACTGACTAAATAAAACTGTTGAAAAAACAAAACATAACCCTTTTAGAACTAGCAAATAGGATAGTGTGTTTGATAGCCAAGTGGCTGAGAACTTTATTCACAGGGTCCAATAACAAACTGGATTATTACAATGAGGGCAGGGCTGGCCCGGGGTCTTATGTGGTGGAGAAGCCAGCACTGAAGGAATTTCCTACTTAGCATGTTAACCAATAACCCAAGCCTATGAAAGACTTATGTTGCCATTATTGTAAATTATTACAACTAAAAATGTTCCTTCTGAGCCTCATGATTAACTTCGTTAATTTTCTAGTCGTGTGCAAAATTGTTACTCAGTTTTCCAGACGTCTGAAGGAATAAGGGAGTTACATTACAGTCACAGCTCTGTATGGTGACAAAAGCTATCATGATTCAAATTATTTCTTAATCACTAACATGAAAGATACGTGCCAAAAATTAAGGTGTGGCTGTACAACAGTAGCTTGTGGTTGGGCTGGCAAAGTCCTGGCCAGCCATCGCATCTCAGCCTGACAGAAAGAGTTTGGAGGAGATGGGGGCACGTTCCCCAGGTGTGCCATGATCCAGCAGAGCTCAGAGCCACTGATAGAGCCAGAGAGGTTTTTGCTTTTACAATTGAACTGTTACTCCTGTAAAACTTGGCTAAATAATTGGTAAAATAATACACAAACATCAATCAAGTTCGATACTTGATTGGTCAGTATTTGCACTCGAAGATGTATTAAGTGTTTAAAATTTGCCCAGTACTTTTAATATAAATAATTAAAATGTTTTATTAGTAGACCAGAAGAAAATTTAATATTCTCTTGTGATGAATTTCCTTTACAGTAAAACACAGCTTATCAAAGCAAAAATGGATCTCAGGTTTTTAGTCTTTTTCTCCGTGTTAGTGTATAGGAAAGGAATTTTTAGTCAGTACTTGAAAAAAAAGGAAAAGCTAACACATCAGGTATATCAACAACGAAATTTCATCTAGACTGTGTGAATTGTTGGAAATAAAAGAGAGATCCTAATTCTGCTCCAAGATTCTACTTACTGCACGTAAATGCAAATTACCCTCTGGACAAAACAAGCAATCCAGGGTACTTGGATTGTTTTGAGGTATTTTGTTATTGATTATTTTTAAAAAAGCCAGCAGGGGGTGGGGGGGGTGGAGAGCGAGAGACAAATGCCAATAAACTAGGAAGCGTAATATCTTCTACCCCATTGCAAATTGATTTATGACCTCAGAGACATTTTTCATTGGAAGAAAGATTTATGCAAAGTGAAAATAAATATATTATTTATAAGCGGATTACGATAAGCACTTCACTTCCTCCTCGCAACTTTTTCTGGACAAATTCGGGATTTCAGCCTGCAATAAAAACATCTCCCTAGAAAATATTTGGTCTATAAAGTGGATGAAAATCCTGATGCTGTCTCTATCTTGCTCTACTATGTCAATAGTTATTTTGCCACTTTTTCGGACAATGTGAGCTAAGCAGCCAAGCTACAGACAGCAAAGGATGCCGTAGACATGAATTTAAAAAATTGAAATTAAGATGAATTTTAAAAATGAATTTAAATTACCTTTCTACTTTCCTAACCTTTAGGTTCTGTAGCTTGATTTAATGCTGAGAGGCTGTTTTGCAAACAGCTTCTGTCAGAGGCTATGTTCTGGTCTGTCCTGAAGTACCTTACGAAAGGGCCATGGCCAAATTAAAGGCAGCCTTAAGCTCCCCTCCCGCTCCTGCAGCAGCTGCCCGAGGCAGCGGGGCAGGACCAGGCGCCGCACACCTTTGTCACGCTGCTGGAGGTCCCCTTCCCCGGGGCTGCCACCAAGGCGACCCTCGCACCTCCGCGGGTGGTGGCCCTGCGGATCCTCTCACGCTGTCTTGGGAGTGTAGCGCAGCGCCGGGGGAACACCAGGGACGCAGTGAGCCACTGGGAGCTCGCGGGACTGTGCACACTGGGAGCTCGCGGGACTGTGCACACTGGGAGCTCGCGGGACTGTGCACACTTTCTACAGGAGGCTTGTGGTTTTGTCCTTGTGTGGACAAGGACAAAAACCTGTCGTTGAAATATGTGTAAGCATTTTTTTAAAAAGTACAGAAGTGGAGGAAGGGCAGAATTGGAAAGAAAAATTAACATTTTAAAGGCTGTGATGGTCTCTCAATGAAAACAGAAATAGAGGTTGTTGCTTTGTTTCCTGGGTCGACACCAAGAGGAGTTTTCATCTCTGCACAATTGCTTTTATAGATCCGGAGACTCAACGGCCAGAATATGGAATCTCAATGAAAACAGCAACAGCGGTTCCACTCAACTAGTTTTGAGGCACTGCATAAGAGAAGGAGGACACGATGTCCCCAGCAATAAGGATGTGACTTCATTGGACTGGAATGTAAGCTAACTTCTAAGACTGTGTATGGGTTTTATCTGTCTAAATTTAATTCAGAGGCAATTACAGCTGCTGCTTCATATCTTTTATATCTGAGATGACCAGAAGTTCTGTTCTAACCTACTGACCTCTTGTTTCAAATACTTATAATAGACTGAACTTTCCCCTATATGCTATAATTTTCCAGGACTGTTGCCATCTTCAAGCTTAATAATGATGTATTTATATCTCTTATTTTTGCAGCATGGATAAAAATAAACTTAGATAAATTTAAGAATGAAGATTAAACAAGCAATCTCTGTAGTAATGAAGCCTGATTAATAATGTATTTGCATCTCATAGTTACTTTATTTTGGCATGTGAGGAGATAGAAGCACCAGCAAAGGACTGTTGAGACCCTCTCTTATTTGAATTATGCTGTGCGTAGCAAAATGTGCTCACATTATCATCTTTATCTTGGTAGGAGCATGTGTAGTCATTCTGTCTTCACCTACCCACCTTCTGGGTAGGACTGTCTTGCGTCATCCCTTTTTTACTTTCATTCTGCAAAACATTCTATCTTAGATAATATGGTCCTGCACGGAGAAGACTGAAGTCAGCAGAGAGGACAGGTATTGTTAAGAATACCCAGGGTCTGGGCAGTGTCTTTGGGCAGCTTTAAGCCTGCTTCATGTCTCCGTTCTGCCACCAAGCATTGTAAAAAGAACTTACAGGACCTTGCAGGAACCTTAATTAATTTTGAGATCACTTGTATTCTGTCTGTTTTGCTGATATTGGTACAGACAGAGTTATCACATTAGTCTTGTTTTCGTAGGAAAACAGATTAAAAATTAAGTACCAGAAAGGATGCTTAGCAGTTACATACAGTTTCAGTTCCTGGCCAGAGACCAAGATTTGATTAAATCTTTACTGCAGTATTATTGTCCTTCAGGTGAGCTATGTGCTTCACAAAAGTAAGAGATAAGGCCACTGCACAAATCAGCTTCCCCTATGCATTTTGTATTTGACACAATGAAAGAAGTTGGTGAATAGTATGGAAAGTAAAGGTAGGTTAACAAAGCAAATAAAGATAAAACCTAAGAATGTTCATGACTTGTTTCCTGTGGATATCACAGTGAAGAAAAATAGTGGGGGAAAAATGAATTGAGGAGTAGGAAAAGAGTAATTGAAAGAGGAAAACATGCAGAGGTGCAGAACAGTTATGAGAGAAGTCGTCCAAAACATATAGGGCATCCTGTAGTATTTCCTGTAGTAGTTTCTTGCCTTTCCAGACTTTGTTGGTTACTACTTCACATGCATTGTTCTAGTACTTAATGTAAGGAAGTGTTCCTAACTTAAACACTTGAAGCCCTTCCAACTTACTTCAAGTTTTCCAAAGAATATGAATTACTACCAACAAATTTGGATAAACTGTACATCCAGTGCCTGAGCTTTCCTTCCCTTTTCTCTTTTTGCTCTTACTGCCTTTGTTCTCATCAGTGGTCCAGATAAGTGTATATCACAGTTGAAGTTGGCTTAGGTTTTGATATTTTTCCCCCTACATTGTTACACATTTAAGTTAAATCTACAACTGCTCTGACTTACTATTTTTGAAGGGTTGGAATGGACGTATGTTTTAAAGGATTATTTTATGCCATTCTCTAATTTTCTATTCACGATGCTAGAAATGCCATCTGCCTTTATTGTTTATTTAGAACCAAAATATTAATCATGTTTCACTGTGAAATTTTCACACTGGTGATATTAAATTAGTTCTTCTCTGGTTTATGTGATTTATGTTATGATAAGAAAGGTTCTTTCTAGAGGCCATATTCAGATCATGTCCTTTGGTATCAAGCATAGGATTCACCTCCCTTAAATTTAACCATCTAAGCTAGTCATCTAGGCTCCCTCTAAGTCAGTAGAAACAGAGACGTGTCTTCGTGCTGGTCTTGGCAGAGTGTAAAGCAAATCGGATTATGAATTACACTCCAGAGGTGGGTGATGCTGTTAGTTAGAGAGGGAGACTGGGTTACTCTCTCAAACTAACTCCTAGCTTCTGGACATCTGGAGATAAATTGGATGAATCTCCTAATCCAGGTGCTGAAATGTTTGAAGACTAGACGCCCAGCTCCAGCAGTACCTATCTCACCAGGGTACAGAGTCAAGTTCCTTTTTAATTATTCTCATTCTGGCCCAATAACTCTAGCATTGTTGGCTGCACACGAGATACCGTTCAATGAAGGGCACCTTCCAGGAGAATACATGCTGATTATGATTTCCACACTTTTTTTCTCTTAAATGAGACCCATGAATCCAACTTCTCTTAGGCTGTCCATCATGGTACTGTGCCTCTGAGCATGTGTGTGAGTCTGTGTTCGGACAAAGAGAAAGCAGCTTCTTTGTGGTAGATAGCATTCGAGGTGTTAACCGTGAGTGTAAGTGGCTTAGGTGTTTGGGTCCTTCTTTCAAGGAGAGGTGCCTGAATTTCACTCAGCTGAGATTTAGTCAGGATTTAGATGATCTGTTGGTGTTTTATAGGCTCTTTACATCTAAGAAGTAGTATCTGTTTGTTATCTGAAAGAATCCCATAGAATTTGTTACATCTTGTTTTCGCTTTCTAATCCTTTTGATTAAATTACTCTTACCTGATGGTGTAGCCTAGTATTTCACAGTACGTTAGAGGGTTTTATTTCCTCTTTGCTGACTGCAGTAATAACCTTTAGTTTAAATCATAGTATAATCTGTCTCAATGTGTGGATTCACATTTCCCATAAATCACAATGCACAAACCTTAAAAAGAAATGGAAAGAAAAATGTTCATTGAAACAGATTCCATCTAGTATCGACCTTTGCCATTTTTATATATCCCAACAGAGTGATGGAACACTATTGGCAACAGGCTCATACGATGGTTTTGCAAGAATATGGACAGAAGATGGTAAGTCAAACAACACTTACTTTTCTTAAGCATTGAACAGCAATGAACTGTAATTTGGCTAATTTATAAACAAATTATAATATTAACCTTTTCTTTATTCCAGGTAACCTTGCAAGCACCTTAGGTCAACATAAAGGTCCAATATTTGCCCTGAAATGGAACAAAAAGGGGAATTATATTTTAAGTGCTGGTGTTGATAAAGTGAGTTTTAAAATACATTATTCTAACATGTAAATGTGCTGACTCAGGGAGCTTGTGCTGCTGAATTCCATAAGATTATTTTCTTCTCCTCTGGGCATCCTGGAGAGTTTATTTTTCTTTAATATGTTTTAGTGCATGTTGATTACATTTTTGAGGCTGCATAAATATGTACTATTTTTATGTAAAAGATCTTACTTTAAAAAAAAAAATTACACTTGCCCCATGTGTAAAATTGCGTCTTAAATTTTTCTCAGCTGAGGAAAGAAATGCTTCCGCTAGTTATGTTTATAGCTTTATCATCTAACTATTTCCAGGAAGGAAGGGATCTTAAAGGTGGTTGACCTTTTAGCTCATCTAATTATTGTAACACTTGTATTTCAATAAAATATATATGGCTTTGTATGCAAATATGCAAAAAATTATAGTTCTGAACTCATAATCGAGAAGGCACGGTCGTTTCAACTGAGTGAATATTAGAGATGAAAATGAACAGATGACTGATGATGATGAGCACAAATCCATTAAAACTGAAACTGGAAAGTACACAGCATTCATCTTGCCTAACTTTCCATGATCAAAAATTAGATGTGTACGTCATCCTTGGCTTCCTTCATAAAATTTGGAGAGAAAAGTGGCCTGTGTTACAGCGAGATGCACTGACAGTGCTTCTCTCCAGCAGCTGACAGAGTGAGTCTAGGGAAACTAGCTCAGGCTTGTACATCTGATTTGTAGGCTATAGGTGAATCCCTATGTTTCCACATACTTGTGAAAATGGAAAATTAGAGTTTTATTCCTTTTAATACTGGCCCGTATTCAGCTACACTTACCTCCCAATGGCAGTTCCATTATTCTGGCAAATTTACATTCCCAATAACAGCGGTGATTCTTTAGATGATCCATTATTGGCAAGATGAGGCATCTTTAATTTATTTTCTGGAAGTATGTACTCCCAATAAACTGACAATACACTCAGGAGGTGGCATTGAGCTCTATAGGAGGGTGGCTTATGTGTGCTGTGAATATGGATTAAACTTATAGTAAGCAAATTACACTTTAGTCTGTCCCACCACAGTGGCAAGAAGTGCTATGTACTCCGCTGCTAGATAAACATTTCACTTGGTGATTTAATTGTTAGAAATGGAGTATTACATAGTTTTGCAATAGAATTCAACTTGCATCTTTGAAAAAGGAGGAAAAAGTCATCTTTGAAGGAGATAACTGAAACAGCTGTTACAAAATGTTGATTAAAAATTTGTAGTGCTGTCTTCTAGCATTATTCAGAGAAAATATGCCTGTTCTTAGTAGTTACATTTCCTCCTTTGTAGGGGTGATACTTCTCTATCTGCACTTAGATTATTAATCTGTAATATTTGGGAGTTTCATTCTGCTTTTTCAGCTGTTCAGCACACAAGGCTCTCTGCAGTCAATAATTTTATCAGTCCATCTTTTAGAATTGCTCCTCAGTGAGGGCTCTCTCAATTTGTTTTCTCTGCGCTGAACAGTCACTAATCTTCTTTTTTTCCCCTTTCCTTTGGATGCAGACAACAATAATTTGGGATGCTCACACAGGAGAAGCTAAACAGCAGTTTCCTTTCCATTCAGGTAATTTCTCCATAACTCTTACTCGTAAAATGAAATGCACTTTTTAATTTTGTCAACCTAATTTATCTTTTTGCAAAGATCTATCTGCCAGAGAGAAGTAAATTTTGAACCAAGGTTTTTATGCTTTAACTATCCTGACTATCATGGCTTGTGGGTTTGTTCTTTTTTCCAGAAAAATTAGGTTCTCTGAGAATCAGTGTTGAAAGTCAAACTGACTGTAGGGGAAGATTTATAGACCAGCCATTTCTAGCTAGCTGAATGATTCTGTTTTGCATAGTATCAAGTGGTGATTTATGAAGAGACTTTTCTGTGGAGGTGTCTGGGATCTCTTCCACCCTTTCTGCTCCTGTCACAATGAAGCTGACTTGAGACAGAAGCAGACGAATCTCTCATGCAGCTTGCATTCACCACTGCCAGCATGAAGGTCCTCAGGAATTTCGTAGCTTTTAATTTTGAGTTGAAGTTCTTCAGTATTTGCTTTCTCTGATTATCAGGAGTCAATTGCCAACCTTGAGTTTCAAAACCTCACAGCGCCAAAACCTTTACTTGAATGGTGCTTTGTAGATCTGGTCTGCTGTACGAAGGCAGGAGATGTCACAGGTATTAAGTAATCTTGCGTAACAGGCAATCATTGACGTAATCTTTAATTCACCTCAGACCAGACTTGTAAGATGTCTTACAAGATGTCTTACATGTCTAAATTCATGATTCAAACTGGATAAATTGTCACAGTGAAGAATTTTTAAGGGGCATAGTCAAACTGAGTTTAAAACCACCAGAACATTCCAGATTCTGATGCTAGAAGTGTTCATCTTCCTGTGTGTTCACTGTAACTAACCCACTTTTAAATACAGCAGGCTTTCACAAGGTGCTTAATGTTGTTTAAAAACACTTTACTACTAATTTTAGAACCTTAATTTGCACATGCTTTTCAACTCCATTTCTAGTTGTTCTCATTCTAACATTCTCACTGATGTTATTTATGTGCAGTAGCAACTGAAATGGTTATTGAACAGAAGACAAAGAGTATGTCCATACACACAGCAGATCCATACTCTGCATTTTTGTCACTCATCTTCTCACTGTGGCGTGTATTTATGTGTCACAGCTGTTCCATAAAAGCAAACTTTGAGCTGTATAGTCATGTTAATGAGACTCTTAAACCTTCCGATTCCAAATTACTATCTAAGTAGTTGCGGATTTTGAACTTGATTGCCCCTTCAGAATCACATTCTCTGACATGTAGCTGTCTTAGCAGTGATGTGCATCAAGGACATATCATTCCATTTCCCTTACAGCGAGTTGAAAACTTCACTACATCTTCCAATGCAATATGCTGAAGTCCATCTGCATTAACTGATTTTTTAAAAATTCTTAGTACGCATGCTGTTTGTCTTCAGACCGTAAGACACAACTGAAGTGGAGATGTGGAGGGGCTAAATTTTTTTTTCATTGTTTCAAATATGTTTTCATAGGGAAGTAAAGCAGTTGGTTATTAAGGAAATTGCTGATAGGCCAAAAGCATATGTCCTACAGAAAGTCTCTTAAAATCGTCTGTAGTCTTTGTCCTCACATAAGTCTAAAGCCACAAAAACCTCACCTTGTCCTCCTTGCATCACTTATTCACCAGAACAAACTAATGGCAAATTCCTTACCATATCTGGAATCTGAAAATCTTGTCTACACAAGGATTAAAGGTGGCATTTTAACAATTAAAAGTCTAGTCTAGACAGAGTGCAGTTCCTTTAGCACATACTTGCGTGGCATACTTCTTTGAAGTCTGGAGATAGTTGGCCTGGGAATAACATAAATTTTTTACTCTCGGCTGCTTTACAACAACTTGTTTAGTTTACACCCGTATAGATTAAACTGTCATCTTAAAATACGTAAGGAAGACTCCTTTGTCTAGGTCTTGAAGACCTCTATATCATTGATGTTCCCATGTAACTTTAAGGTTTTACGGTCAAATACGTGAGTATGTGGATAAGTAGCTTCTAGAGTTTTATTATTCTTTGCAAAACTATGAGTCATTGTAGGACATTTGATCAAAGCATGTATTCACAAAGTTTATTTCTTTAAAATTGAGTGAAATAATCCAATTTTCACATGTATTGATAGATACAGACTGATGGCTAGGCACGCAGGAACAAATTGGTTAAGTGGTACCGTAAGAGGTATTTGTATGACCCAGTTTATAGACATCTAAGTTGCTCTGAATCACTCCCTGCAGAAACTTAACTCTGTCTTCTTCTGAGCTTCTAATTCTGAATCATACCTAAATTTGTTCAGAAAAGGCTTAAATTAACTGACAATTATTCTAAGACTTCTATTGCTGGTATTTATTTTAGCTGCATTTCTTAAGGGTTTGTTGCTGCTTTTATTAGATGACATTCTAATTGGTTGTATGCAATCGGCTTAGTGTCCTGTGGTTTTGGAGACACTTTGGAAATTCGATTACTTGCATCAAAAACCACATTTGGTTGTTTTTTCCAGACCATTTTATGTAGTTACTTACCCAGTAAACATATGATTAAATACACCAATAAATGAATCAGTATTAATTATCAACACTCTATGATTCAAATTATGCTGCAGTGCAAATCCATTGCTTTAGGTGCCAATATCTCTCAGAAAATTACTTTTCAACTCATACGTATCATACTAGATATTAGCCCTAAAGGCATATCGCTAGTAATGAAGATAGATTTTTTGTTTGCTCTGAAACAGTAATACAAAGCTTGCAGCATAAAAAGACAAACAGGCAGTTAAAGAAACAAAATCCTTTACTGTTTCCTGATCCCCACTCAAGATCATTGAAAAACTCAGAAGTAACCTGCCTTCCTTACAGAGATTTCCTTTCTATTTCTGCAGTGCAGGAATTTCTTACCAGTCACAGAGAATTATTGAGCTTTTTCATTACTATTCTAACATATATTTTATTTGAAACAAATTTCATCCCTCAGTTCTTATTTAGAGCTACCTGATGATTCAGGTGATGTGGTTCAGTCTCATTTTGCAGCTCATAAAAATTATAACGGAAAAAACATTTAAATGTAATAGGCTTGGCAGAACAGATATCTTTCCACCTCGGTATTACAAAAGTATTTCTCTGAATATATTTGAATAAGGCATTTCTTGGTTTCGTTTTAATGCTAAACCTGCATTGTGGTGTTGCCAGAAAGAGATTCAACTTTGCTTCCTATATCCTGGTCTCGTTCTGACACACTTGCTTCTCTCAGGAGTGTGCTGGGAATGTAGATTTCTGTAGTTTAGCAAGTCTGATGTCATCCTCTGGAGGGCAGCTAAACTCTTTCCTGAGCAAAAAAGCAAGCAGCCATCATAGAAACACAAGCCAGCTGTATGTCAGGAGTTCCCTCCTACTCCTGTGCATGCTTTTAGTCTGCAGTGACATGCTGTAAAAGGTTTTTTTTCTCTTTTTTCCCCACACTTTTTGCAAAGCGGGTGTGTCGCACGCAGGCATTAGTTACATGTTCATGTGTTATCTATGTACACAGTTTCATTCCTTCAGTCCTAGTTAATGGCAAACCCGCTACAGAAACTCCTCTCATTTCAGATCAGCTTTATCAATGTCTCTATTTTAAATCAATCCCCAACTAAATTAAACTGAACGTAGGTGTTACTAATCCACGCGTCTGCACAGAACAATAGGTTTGTATCAGTGGAAGGAAAATGGCCATCTGCTGCTTCCCCCTCCCATGTGTTGTGTCTGGCATTCACCGGAACGTTTTTTCTAACCCAGCTGAAATTATCCATGTTTTTTCTGGATTAGTTTTCTTCCAGGTTCTTCGCTGAACTGGCTTACAGAGGAATGAATGGTAGCGGTGGTCCAAGAGACGTGTGTAGCAGGGAGGGTGGAGGTAGATTGTTTTGCCCGCTCTTAAGTAACTTAACCCAAAAGACTGTCATAAATAGATGCCATGCAAAGCATCCAGATTATCCACTGCAAGAGAAAAAATTATTTGTGCCCTTCAGACAGTCCCTATCATCCCTGTAACTGGTCGTAGGTGATAGGCCCAGAACTAGCTTTTAGTCCCTTTGATCCAGATGGGTGACAGGAGGAAAATTATTTGGGATAGCTCGCTCTTTGCTGGTTTCCCTGATGTTCCTTCTGCTGTTTGTACTTCACAGCTCCTGCTCTGGATGTAGACTGGCAGAACAACACTACTTTTGCCTCCTGCAGCACTGACATGTGCATTCATGTATGCAGACTTGGCTGCGATCGTCCCGTTAAAACCTTTCAAGGACACACAGTAAGTTTAAAAAGTCCAAAATGTTAGTGGCAAAGTCACAGCAGCATGTTACGATGATGGCAGGTGATGTGTTTGCAGGGTGTGTTCTAGTGCTGAAGCTGTTACATCCCATTGCTTCCCTAAAACCCTATTCCTTGGGAGTGATTCACTGCCTGTGAGAAGGGATAAACTGTTCTAAATCACTGTAGGAGGCAAAACCTGCAGCTTAAACAGTGAGACTATTTATATGCAGTATGAGCTGCAGACTCAGGACATGTTAATAAATAAGATTTTGTTTTCTGCTGGTTTAATTTCCTGTAGTAAAAGAGAACTCTGAATAAGGAGATAACAGTTTACCTCCAGCCATTGTTCGGTTTTAGAATCAAGTTAATCTAATAAGATCTATTTAAGATGTATTTCCTCCCTCTTTTCCTGGTGGTATTTTATGACCATCAAAGACTAGTCTTCGTATCTTTCATTCATGAGAAAACTGCTATCAGATACTGACCAGTAATTTAGATATTAACTTCCAGAACTTGGTATCTCCCCACTGAGGAAAAATTGTGCATTTGGAGACCTTCATCTAGTCTATGGTTAAACTGATACTAAACTGATACTTTATGACAGGTTGTACATTCCTACCAACAGGCTGGTGCTTTTTGTGATTATACGAAATGCACCATTTTGCACATGATCCAAATTTTTACTTCAAATAGCTGTACAGTTCCTTTTAATTATGACTGAAACATGTAAAATGGACAAAGCAAAATTTAAATGTTTTCCAGGTTTATTTTCACCAACAATCTTTCCCTTTTTATGAAATGCTTTTTTCCCCTCATACGTATGACCCTCAAAAAAATGCAGGAAACTCACTCATTACTATGGGGATACACAAGACTTACTTAATTACAAAGTGCTAGAAAGATTGATAGAGGAAAGCGTCATAAACAATTCAACATTCCATCCTGGATTTCATTTACACGTACACTTCTTTTTAGAGAGACCGGCTTTGTTGTAGAGCTGCAATACGAAGAATTATAAACTCCCCACAACTTTACACCCCACCAGTATTTCCTACTGAAAATTTGTGTCTCTGAGATCTACAGAATATTAACCGAAGAAATATATCAATTTTAAAAAGTAAATGCGGTCTCATCGATCTCTGAGATCTACAGAATATTAACTGAAGAAATACATCAATTTTAAAAAGTAAATGCGGTCTCATCGATCTGTCTGGTTTGAGGGTTTATTTATCCTAGCATATGAAGAAAGGGTATGCAAGACTTTGTGCCAGAACACATAGCAGAAGACCGGTTGTGTGTACTGTTCACAAACACAAAATGGTTACCATTGCTAAATGACTGTCAAGTAGCGTGTTATGGAAGCAGCACTGCTTTTGCTCACCCATAAAGCAACCAGGGCTATAATTTGTGGTTGAACTTGTTGCATGCATAAACCTTGAGTGCCCTCTGCTGGGTGCCCAGTACTATGCAGTAACCGGAATATTTACTTAATAAAATCACTCTTTATTTCAGAATGAGGTGAATGCAATCAAATGGGACCCATCTGGCATGCTACTAGCATCTTGCTCCGATGATATGACATTAAAGGTAATATAATTTCCATTCTTGCTGTTAAAAAAGTAAAGACAAAAACTATGTCTATTTTTTCATTTTCTCCAGAATGCTGGTACAATAGCACTTAAAACTCTGCATGAACAATAGTTTAATTTTGTCCCATATTTCTTAAAGTCAGTGTGAAAGACTGAATACAGAGAAACAGCCACTGGGAAAACTGAGACCTCCTATCCAAATTAGTGTTAAGTGACTGATGTGTCACTGTCACAGAATACTCATAGTTTAAATACATGCATATATATATATACACACACACACACCTGCTTGCCTGTCAACAGAGGCACAATCCCTATGCTAAGACATAGTCTAATGGTTACACTTCAAAAAAGAATATAAAAATAAAGAATTTTCCCTTTGGAGTCTTTTTCTGAAAATAATTTCACTGGAGACGTTTGATCATTTTTCTTAATAGCTTTGGATGAAGCGATGGGACACGACATATATATTCAGAGCCCACCAAAAATCTGCTTTCTGAAGATGCTTCTTTCTACCCATTCACCGCATGGGGAGCCTGAGGCAGCTACGCTGCTGATGTACATGCCTCTGTTAGGTGCCTGAAGTGAGATGGAATGAATCTGGATTCTGGCTTGCAGGCAGCGTAGGCTGCTTTACCAGCACACCTGGGCCGTTGCGCTGTACCAGCAAACTAATGCTAATACAGAGGGAGTCTGGGCCTGCCAAAACACTGCTCATGATAGAGCTTTTCCAGCCCGAACTCTTCGCAGCCTCATTCTCCTTTCCCAGCCACATTGAATGGCGGCTGCGTCCACACAGGAATGGCCGTGTGTTGTAACAGCGAAGCCCTCCTGCTGGCCCGTTGCTTTATGCTGGCTCCCTGAGAAAAGCAAACATCCCAGTAAAGATTTGGTTTCATGGATAGAATTGTACCAGTAATACAGTTTCCTCGTAGTATAGTTGTGTTAATAAAGGCTTATACCTCTTTGCACTGCTCATTGACACAGCTGAAGCGAGAGGCGTTTCTGGCATGCACACAGCCTGTGTGTAAGACCTGAAACTGAGAGCAGCAGAACTTGTAGATGAGAGCTAAGTGAACGTCAGCCTTATCACTGGTTTCTCGTCACAGGTAGCCTGACTTCTGCTCAGTTCTACTCTGTCTTTGCCATGTACCCACTGGGGTTTTCGTCGCTTTGGATTCTAGATGTAGTATTCCAGACTACTCGCAAAACTGGAAATTGAAAGAAAATAGGGCTAGAAGAGACTGAAAGAGAGCACCTTGTCTGTTGTGCTGCCACAAAGCAGTATTGTAGTAACCAGTATTACTTTGCTTAAACATCCTCACCTAATAGTAGCACATTTTTTTGGTGCCCAGTTGTGTGCTGTGTTTTAAGAACCACTGCGGCTCAGTGGTGGTGTGCCAGCTGAAATTTCTGACCACTGGATTTGGCACAAGAGCTAACGGTTTGCTCTCCCCAGCCTCACCTGTTTTGAAACATCTTTAGTGATGAACACTGCAAATCCTCTTCAGGCTATTTTATTATTATTACCATCATTTTTATTATTATTCCTTTGGAAATCAGCCTCCTCTGGCTTCTTTTATTTCTTCTTTGGACTGTTTAATATTTTCCTACAACTTCTTGTTGCCTGTTAGCCATAGAACATGGCTAAGCTTTGCATAACATTTTCAAAAGCAGACTAAGGTATGCTGCTGAAAATTCAGCATAAGAGCACAACATTTCCCTCTTGGTACAGGCTTATAACAAGTGAGTTAAATCATTACTACATTTTTAGTATCTCTCTGAAACTGACTGACCAAATTTGAGTTATTTTCCCTGCTGTGAATTAGCTTCATCTTGCTTTCTCGATTAGATGAAGAAGAGATGTACTAAATTACCTGTCATCTCTGTTGAGCATGTTCTTTATCTCACACTGAAGTATTCGGCCATGTAATACCACATAAACAGCTGCTCTTGTTCCATTGTCTGTGCTATTAAAAACATCAGGAAAACAAATGGAATTCAGGAGGAAAAGGAAAATTTTATGTGTCTCTTGACTGGCATAAGAGGCGATTACTAGGTTCTAAGCAGTTATTGAAACTTTATTTTCATTCTTTAAGATGACTGCTGTTGCAACGTGTGACTTAAACTGCAGTTAAACATCTCTAAATGGAGTAACTTAAGCTTCTGTATGCAAATACAGTTACAGCCTATGAGCAGTACAGCAACTATTTAGTTCTTCTTATCTATTGAATAAATACTACTAAATGTGTAGCTCTTCCCTTTAATGGGGTTATTCTAACGTGTGTGCACTGTAGGTGCCAAACTGCTGCGTTAATAAACTTCAATTAGGTTATGTTTATGTCTATGCATGTGTGTAGAGATCTTAAATAAACAAATGGTAAGAATAACATAGAACTGAAATAATTCAGCTGAGAAGAGATTAGTAACATTGCCATTTTTCCCTTTCATAATTACCCTTACTTAGATTTGGAGTATGAAGCAAGATACCTGTGTACATGATCTTCAGGCTCACAGCAAAGAGATTTATACTATCAAATGGAGTCCTACAGGACCAGGCACCAGCAACCCAAACTCCAACATCATGTTAGCAAGGTAAAAAATATTTCTATTGCCTGCCAAGAAGAAGGATCGTCTTTCACATGTAACTCTACTGTCACCTTGCTGTCACTCTTCCTGCGGACAATTCCAATCAAAAGTACCTGCATTTGTAAATCGGGGCATGGATACAAAGGGAAAGGAATCGTATTTGAAAAAGGAAAAAGAAGGAAAATAGAGTCATGTGAAATTTAACTTGTCAGCTGTCTTGACAAAAGGATTGTAAATTTGGCATTGCACCTTCACATCCGGCATCCGTTGTTATGAATGAGAGTGCTTAATGAGGCAGGTGGCAGCCCATTCAGCCAGTTGGAATGTGTTCTAACCAGGGTCACACAACTCCCCTGGGCAGGTACTGACAATTTTTATAGCCATGTTAACTAACAGAGAAAAGCTTGGATAATCTTTTAAAATTCCACTTGAAAATCTGTTCAACATTCCTCTTTGAGTTTAGGAGATAGAATGCCAGTTGATGGTAGTACCATGGGATTATCACATCAGTTCATGGTGTATTCAGTTTGTAGAGGAGTTGTAGCAAAGCTGTTTTGTTTATTTTACTCCTTAGTCTGGAAGCAGACAGGGAGGAAGAACTTTGTGTTCTTGGAGTTGCTATTTTAATACCAGTTATTTCCCTTGCCTTTTTCTAAGACCACAGTTTGGGATTTAGATGGATTGTAGCAAAAAACAGCACTGAAACAAAGCGAAAAGAACCACAGTTCTAGAGAATTACAGGATGCTGATTCATTAAATAATGCAAGTCCATTAGGAATAAGATTTCTCTGGAACATTTACCCTACTAATGACAATATATACTTTACCTTCCTGAATAATATCAGGTAGAATCTCAAGAAGCGGGAGCTTGGCCATTTCAGGGCTAGTGATCTGATCCTATGTACAGCACCCCAAGATAAATTCAAAGGTGCCACATAGAAGAATTCAGTTTTGTAGATACAGTTCTTGTTAAGGCTGTAGTGAATATTAGCTTTTCTGTTTGAAACGTTATTTCTTGCCTAGCCAAAGGAAAAAACCCTGTGTTACTCTCTTAAAACATTTACAGTATCAAACTACAAACTGATGAACACTCAAATTAAGACGTGCTTGTGTTTGAATGCTTCTTGCAGTGCTTCGTTTGATTCCACTGTTCGGCTGTGGGACGTTGACCGAGGAGTTTGCATCCATACGTTAACAAAACATCAAGAGCCTGTCTACAGTGTAGCTTTTAGTCCTGATGGAAAATATCTAGCCAGTGGGTCCTTTGACAAATGTGTCCATATATGGAATACTCAGGTACTGTTTTGCTTCATGTGAAGCACATCTGGTTTAGATGACGCATTAATAACAAAAGCTTAAATGGAAAATATATGTGCTTCTGTAAGCGTATGACCTGCCAGCCAAGGTGAACCTGATTGTATTGGCTGATACAAATCCCAGCACGACAGTTGAGTCACTCAGGTGGAGTGAGGTGACTGTCCAGGACATTTCTGCTCAGGCTTCATCGTCTGCTAAAACACTAGCGTGCATGAAAGTAGGTGCGTCACATTGTGCCGTCAGCCTTGTGAAGCAGAGGTGTGGGTTGATTCTTAGAAATAAGTGATACTTTTATTTAGTAACAAGCTGGGTTCAGCTGTGAGACCGATGCAGCTGGCTTATACTTTGCGATGAGGAGATGGTAGATACAAAGGATGTACAGGCTGGGGAGTGGGGACATTCTGGAGAAAAGTGGGACATCATAGTTCCACAGATTTAATTCTGGACAGTGATGCCTCACAGTAACAACAACAGTTAGCTGTTGAGTTAACAACAAACTTTAGATGAGACCCCCTCAGCCTAACTCACCAGGCCTTTACTCTTATAACGCTGATAAAAACAGATGTCTGAGAGTCCTACTGTAAATTGCTTTCTGGTGGAGCCTGTTTCTCTTCATTGTCAAAGACCATTTTCCTAATTCCAAGACCTCATGGAAATGACCATAGTTGGGTGATGTGAATAGCCCGCCCTCACTACCACTCTCTGTTTTTTTAACGTAGTGTCACGCGACAGAGAAAAAGAAGGGTAATTTCTGTATCAAATGTTTGCATGCTGTTTTGCTTTGTAGAGTGGAACTCTAGTACATAGCTACCGAGGCACCGGGGGCATCTTTGAAGTCTGCTGGAATGCTAGAGGAGACAAAGTGGGAGCAAGCGCATCAGACGGATCGGTAAGGAGCTCTACACATTGTAAGTGTTGGGTGGAGATTAGTCTTCTGGAGAGCAAAAAAACATACATGCCATACTGCCGTCTCTGGACAGAGCTGAAGGCTGGACAGCTCAAGACAGAAATAAGTAGTTCTGTGGAGTATATTAAAACTGCTCCTGCTTTGGAAGGTTTTGGATACTAGGAGGTGGTGTTCCTACTGGAAATGAAGAATGCTTGTGGAATACATGAATATTACTGAAGATGGGAATGACTTTTAAATACATATTTGATAAGAACAACAGTAGTGTTGTTTCTATCATTATTTATCTCATCTGTCAATTTTTAATGAAGGTCAGGTCACAGCAATCAACTTTCTAATAAACAATTGTCCTGGGGCTTTCTGAGTCTCATCCCACAGAAGAAGTTTACCCTTGAATAGTTCCTAAAAGAGGAAGTTTTCAGCATGATGCCCAAAGATTTCATCACATTGTAAAGGAGAAATATTGCCATAGAGATACTGATTATTCATTACTATTTTTGCTGTTAACGTTACTTTTTAAAAGTGTCATTTTTAGCATGATCAGCTTGTGAAGGATGCACACATGTTATAACACACTCTATAGCTTTTTAAAATAATTTTTCTACATGGCTGGCTGTCATAACTACTTTAGAGCAGTATTTTTCAACTGTTTTTGACAAAGGGTATACCTATGACATGATTCAGTTGCTTGAGCTTAGTTGTGCCGTTTGCAGTGGTGCCATGCCTAGCTTCCAACAGCTGCTCCATATGGGTGCGTGTCCACTCTAGGTCCTGTGTCATGGCTGCCAGGCCTCTGCATCTATTTTGGATATATTTCAGAAATGGAAGTGGACACTGTGTCTGAATACAGCAACTAAATAGAGCCCATAGTCTTATCTGGATGTGCCACCAAAATGTTTGTTTGTAATCCCGTGAAAGCCCAGCTAGGTGTTAAATGTATGGTTTTCACTTGGGTTTTCTCCCATGTCAGGTAGTTAGTTCCCTTGCTTGTGTGTATGTAAACAGGTACTGGAGACAGGCTGGTTCGAAGCTGGGGAGTGTAACATACAGCTGGGTGCTCAGCCTCTGTACTGCGACTTACATGACTAGGACTGCCATGTCACCTTCAGAAATGGTTCTTAATGCTGAGTCTTTTCTCTCCAGGTTTGTGTTCTAGATCTGCGGAAGTAAAAGTGAAAGGTTTTAGAAGGAATTTCAAATGGACCAGCAGTGAATGTGTGGGGAGAAGCACTCTTCAAAACTATTCTTAACAGCTCCAGAACTGTACGAACTTGAACAAAGTTAGAGTGTACCGTGAAACCAGCTCTCCCTGGCCACAGGTGTCTAGTATTTTGTCCGTAACCTTCATCAAGGAGTAAAAACACAGTCACTTCAGAGGGGGAGGGAATGGTTTCCACCTGGAACATTCAGCCTTGGAAGCATGAAGCCACGAGCTAGGCATTGCACTGTTTGGTTTGCGTCTGAGAACTTGCTCTGATGGCTGGGAAAAAAAAGCTGTGCCAAAAAAAATTAATAAAAAAAAAAAGAAAAATGCTGTGATAAACCAAAAGGGAAAAAAAAATCCTCCTCCATGCGGTGTTGTATTTTTTCCTTCCAATTTGGACACTACAGTTGCTCTCCCAAAGGACGTTCAAAGACCAGTTTGTACTGATGAAATGCTCAACTTTGTAATCACAACACTTTCTATTTTCTAGACTACTTTTTTTGTTCAGTGGTTTTTCTATCAGCTGGAATATTACAGCCTGGAGGATCCCAGGCTTAGGATGAAACTTTTGTTTTCCTTTTATTTCTCCCTTCCACTCCCAACTTCTCCTTCCTTTTTTTCCTCCTCTTTCTTCTTGCCTTTTTTTTTTCTTTTTTTCCCTGTATGCCCATAGTAGATGCAGCCAGGTGGACATGACAATGAAAATTTTTGACAGACTGCTTCTCCTCTCCTCTCTCTTCCTTTTCCTTTCTTTCTCTCCGTTTAAAAGAAAAAAAAAATCCTCCATGCTTCAGATCTTAGCGTCTCAAGGGCACTTTCAGCAAATTGTGTAATAAGTGCTTTATATAAGAATGCAGTGCTGGGGAAGATTTTTACAGGAGAAAGATGACTTTTAACAGAAAGAACCCAGTGTATTTTTGGAAGAAAAATATTTTTTATGTTGAACAGTTTTAAAAGCCTAAAATGGCCACCAAATGTAGACCAGTTGTGTAATTCAAGCAAAAAGAATGACACAGAGTCCAAGGAACATGAAAGGTGCAGTATCCTTTTTCTCTTCTCTCTCAGAAAGTGCTGTAAGAAAAAATGCCATTTGATACAATAAATGCCAGTCATTTACTAAGAGTCCTCTTCCAGCAGCCAGCCGTTTATATAGTCTGATTTCATTTTTGTGGCTGTTTGATGATGTACACTTATTAAAAGGGATTCATAAGTTTTGAGTATAAATACAGCATTCATTTTCTTGAGTCCATATTTTCGATTATCCTCGGTAACCAGGGGAGAACGCTTGTGTATCTTCTTTCCTCTAGAGAGAGTTCAAATTGCACACAGAACATGGGTTTGGCTGCCTGTGACCTGGCTGAGCAGTGCTGTCCTCCACTGTTCATCCCACTCAGCTGTTTCTATTCCAGTAAGTCAATGGGATTTTACCACTGACTTAATGAGACCAGTTGAACCAAGATATGTTGACTGCATCTATCACTCTTGAAGAACGAACTCCGGCCAAGCTCCTGTCCATCCATGATCAGCACAGACCTAGAAGCAGGGTCTTCCATTGCATCTGGCAGCATGTGGTGCTGCTGCCACCCTCAGCCGTGCATGTGCTGCGTGCTACAAGGAAAGCTCTGGGTCTGCACCTGGAGGCTCACCGTCTGCCCAGGCGGGCTTAGCCTTGAGGGTGTCCTCGGCGCGGTGCTCGGAAGACAGTGTAGAACTCTCCGTTAGGTGAGGGCATGATAAAGGATATATCAATTACATCTCAACATATAAAGGTCTAGTGGGTGAAATGATTGGAGTGACACTAGAGACTTCCAAAGAACCACCTATCCACTTTGGACAAGGTTTCCTTACTGCAAGCTAGACATCTGCAGGGATGCCTACTGAAGACTACGTTACTCTGAGAGCAAACGATGGATGCAAAGAAGGATGCATAGGCAGAGTTTACTGAAAGTGCTGTAAACTATAAGGCAACCTTGGGGTGGTGGCAGCCGTTATTTAGATGAATCCTCAGAACTGGAAGAGTTAAACAGGTGTCCTCTCTAGCCCAGAGGCTGGGCTAGGATTTGTAGGAGGCAGAAAAATGAACGAGCGGAGAACCCCCTTAACATCACGTAGTACCTTCCTGCCCAAAGTCGCTATTTCTGTAACGCGGGATCTTCCCTGACCACAGCTGCTGAAGTGGTGATTTGATCTGAGCAAAACCAAAACCAGAGCCCTAGTGCTGAA
>NW_010526775.1:77331-84946 GCF_000687285.1 Phaethon lepturus
ATGGCATCATCATGGCATTGTGGAATCTGTACATCATTTTTTCTCCTGTGTTTTCCTGTCTTTATGCTTGCATCTGTACAGTGTCTTAGTCCTTCCAGTGGAACTAGCCGCTGCCAGCTTCAGCTGCGTTTCTTAAACATACACCTTCGGAAAGGAGAAGAGGATGGAAAGAAAGAACTGCTAAAAGACTTACTCAATCCTGAGATGAAAACAGTTATGTGGGATTTTTGGTGCCTAATGACAGTTGGGCTTGTTTGTAATTTATAACAAAGAATTGGACACTGGAAGGTATCAAGGATTATTTTTGGTGTTAAATGCGTTTATGTGTTGGTTTTAGTTTTCTGCTCCCAGACCATGGGTTGTAGATGACACACGGCAGTTTTTTACTCTTTTTAATAACCATGTGTACCTACTAATTTAAAGTCACTACTTTTCAAAAAAAAAAGAGTACTTGTTTGAAGAGAGACTTGAATTTGAATACGAAGGTTTAATGTGGTTTTATAAAGCACAGTTGGGTCAGTGATTTGATTACAGTCATTGCATGTACACGGTTAACTTCCAAAGCTGCTTTCGCGTGGCATTTCTGACAATAACACGGAGAAGCTCCGGATCTGCAGGCGGCGGAGGGCAGTGCAGATGCGGCCCTGGCCTTGCCTCTCTCCCTTGATAGACACTTGGATAGGCCAGACCTCAGGATCCAAAGTGATGAGGTTGCTCAATCCAAGTTCAGCGACACCGATGGCTAGCTGGCCACGTAATCCGTGTTTCATGGTTGTTCCCGGGATAGCTGCTGTAGATAACTCAGCAGTGTCCATGATGCCTTTTTCTGTTTCTCCTTTTTTTAAATTGTCAGACCACCACCTTTCCTCTGCCCGCCTACATGGAGGTAAGAAGCCAAGAGAAACACATTTTGAAAAGCGGTTGGTTTGCAAAGCCTATGTGTGAGAGAGAGTGCTGGTCCCGAGAGTTTTCTCTACAGACCATCTGTACAGGCTTTGAAAGCAGCGTGTGTGAAAAGCTAAGAAAATTCACCTTCCTTCCCCTTCCCAAGACCCTAAAGACTGGAAAATCCTCGGCAACACTGTAGAACGTAGTTTTCCGCTAAAGTGAGGGCAGCTGTTAAGGAAGGCAGAAGATGTAGTTGCAAAGGCTAATCCCAGCCTAGCGGGTTGGTTTTGTTAGGACGTGGGCAATGGGGAGAGAGGCTTTTCCAGGGTGTAGTTCAATGTGGACATCTAAGCCTAGACCTGCGGAACTGCCCTTGTGGGAGCTCTCGCTTTCCTCCACTGCTGCGGTGGCATCCCCCGGCTGGTGGTGCCTTTCTGCGGCTCCCCTGTGACAGAACAGCACGAAGCAACACGCTGGTAGACTTCATTTTTTTTCATATAATATATTTTAATGATTTTGTTTATAGCTCTTTGTAACAGAAGAGAAACTGAAAAGCCTAAGTGACCAAACAGGATTGTGAAAGCATCGAGAGACTTGCTGGATTTTTATCATTGCTGGCTGTCTGGAACTGGCCTTGAATTAAAAAAAAAGTTTCTGAAAAACCACTTGACTCTCTGGGTTAGAAGGATACTGAATCTTTTATGTAGAAAACACTGGGTCCCTTATGGGGCACTAAAGGGCCTGACCTACAGGGTTATACACACATTAACCCCATGCTACATCTTAGAAATTTCCTTTTAATTTGTTTTAAAAAAAAAGAATAGCTAATTTTAGAGCCAAGTGAAGTGCACTTTGTCAAATGTAAGGGTCTGCTTTGTTTTTGGGTTTCTTTTTTCTTTTTCCCTTTTTAATTTTTCCTCCTTTTTTTCCTCCTTTTGCCTTTTTAAAAGATGTGGTTCTTTGTCAATTGCAGAAATGTTCTTTCAGCCACTCACTGAAATTCTGAATTCTGGCTTCTGCAGTTTTTATTGTCTGTGTCAGACTTGCAGCCAGACTTGGTTCTCATTTCAGCATTTCCTAGGTTCTGTTGAAACAACATCAACCCTTATTTTGTTTCTCCCCCACCCACACTTTCTTCAAATTCACCTTGTGTATTGTAGCTCATTTGTTTTAAGGAGAGAATCAACAGATCATATTCAGTGTCTTGAATAAATTGCTATATTTTGATATTAGAGAATTCTGTGCGTGTTGTTCCTTATTCTTTCCTGGTTGTTTTGCATCCTGCACTTAAGAGTTGGGGTTGTGTGACTTAAATTGTTAACGTGGTGTCACAGCCTAAAGGGTCGCAGGCCTGCGGGTGTATAAAGATCGAGACTGTGATCTTTATTTTACAAATCGTAGGATTTTGTAATAACACAAGGGCACAGAGGCTTTTTCCTCTAACTTTCTCTACTTCATTACAGATTGCCACAAATAACCACACAAATCACCACTAGCAAGTGTACCTTGCATTAAGAAAGCGGATATATATATATAAAAAAAGCTGTTACAAATTATTATCAGCAAGCAATAATATAGCAACAATCAATAATACAGCAGTGATCAATTATAGCAACAATCAATTATGGCAGCATCCAATGATAGCAGCAATGAAGCATGTGTATATATGTATATAAAAAAATATTACAGGTAACAACAAAGTTCATACCAGTGAAGCAAACTCATCAATAACGCAACAGCAGATGCACTTCGGCTGCGTTACTTACACGCATATATGTGGCACCAAGCGCATTAGACAAGTCTCAGAAGGGACCCAACCATCCCAGAAGTGGGAGGACAAACCAGGCCGGCCCAGACGTGGGCTCAGTGGGGGAACGATAAAACAACGGGCAGAATGTCGCTTCAAAGATGATCCATGCCACAGAGTTTGGAGTCAGCCAGGCGTCCCCAGTGAGGGTCCCAGGCCTTGAAGAAAGCTCACCCAGACCTGTTTAGGAAGGGGATGGGTATGGGGGTATGTGCAGCACAGGAAAAGAGAAGCTCCATATTGGATAGAAAGTAATTTTTATATCCTAAAGACACACGAGGGTGTAGGACACCACCACTTCGAGCAGCCATTAATAGCCATTTTTCACCCAGCCAATAGATGATGATGGTTTCTATTCTCTCAGACCCATTTTTATTTTCCTGCTCTTGCAGATAGAACAGCCTGTGGCAGTTACCGATTCTTGCTTTTTCAGGATCTTTTCCCCCTTTTCCAGTGTATTTTTCACCCTTTCAGACAAGTTGCCATTAAAGCTCCTTGGATTTCTGCTTATTGAGGGTATGTCAGGATGTCTTCGGTTTGTAGGTACCCAGCTGCACTTCAAAAATGCTGGCCCTGCTTCTCAAGGATGCTTCTGGTTCCCAGGCTCGCAGCTCCCAGGCTGCCAGGCAATTTCTCTCTCAGTATTTCAGCAGACATCTTCTGTTCAGTACTTTTTCCCTTCTAACCAAGTCACCTTTATGGCTGCTCACGTCACACGTTTATTGTTGAGTTTTATTTCCCACCATCATGCATTTATTGGAGATCTGTACAGCTGTTAAGGAACCATTTTCAGTAAGATAGTGTTGAAGTACTTTTTACACAAGTCCTTTAAAAAAGTTTCCTCAGAAGGAAGTTTCTCCAGATAACATAAATTGGACTGTAGTTCTGAACAAAGTAAATCGGTAATTTTTCCTCAAGCTAGCAAGGCTTAAATTCAATCCTGCTTGAGCAGTTGGAGATTTTTTAAGAACTTCAGGATATTCCAGCTTGTGCGATAGGGTCACGGTCATCTCCTCTGGCAGGAGCTCCCATGGGAACCATCTCATAGCTCCTCTCTCTGCTTGGAGCTGGTGGCACTGACACCTCAAATGATACGGTGGGCATCTCTTAGCTTTAACAGGCTGAATGTTGTGTGGTCTTTAGCTGGGTTTTATTCCACACAATGGTACCCACGGTACTTAGTGGGGGATTCAACATGAAACGTGGGATTTTTGCTTTGTGACCATGTAACACGCTGACCATTCACCTAAGCTAAGGCTGAAAGATTGTCAAAAGCCTTCAAAAGGAATTAGCGCTCAGATCAAACACAGTCTTATGTCCATGTCACGTCATCTAGTTTTTAGGTGTTTAAGGACCTAAAGCATTAAGTTAGGATTGACATACAACATTTGGGAAGACTCAAGTGCTAGAAAAACTGGTGTGCTGATGATGAGCACCTTACCATGTCATCAATACTCAAAAAAGAGAAAGTAATGCCCTTTCATGCCACTCGTCTGAGTTTGTGCTCTGAAATTTGCACGGCATTAATGTACAATTAATCCCCTGTAACTGTACAAGGTGAAAGCACTAGGACACATATGTTTGTTCAGCTCTCACAAAGCCAGGAACCACCAGCAGTCTTCCTGACGGTTTCTGTAAAGAACGTGAGAGCTGAGGAGGCAGCCACAGTGGGGTTAGAGCTTTAACAGGGCGCACGGTATAAAAGCTCTCACTTTACCTGCTTCTTAAACAAACGCTATGCGATGGTCCTGTTTTTAGTCACGTCATTCCCAGGCATTTCAAGAAAATGTGTGACTGTCAAACTAAAATTGTAGTTCAGTTTTCCTTTATTTATCCTATAAATATTTACTTATCCTGTAAACTATTTGACAACTAACACTGGAGGCATTGAGCTTCTCGCTTCTGTCAGCGTCCAATACAATAAAGGGGTATTTGTTAGAGCTATTCTGGGAAGGTGTAATATTGCAGCATCTCACTCAAAACCAGTTATTTCCCTGCCATCTTTCTATGTATCATTTCCCACCAAGGGACAGATCAGCTTCGTCCATTAAGAGCACATGCAATTTCATATCTAAGCTCCATGGTACAAAAAGTAATTTTTAAAGCTTTGGAGTCTCTTAAGTGAAGAAACTACTCACTTGGCAAGAAATTTATCATCCTTGCTTACTCCTTTCCCAACAGGAAGGATCATCTTTGCTTCCTTAGAGATAGGGTTTTTTTCTATTTCTTTTTGAATATATTCACAAAACTAAAAAATACAGAACTTAATAACCACAGGAAAGCAGCTATATCCTCATTTCCTGCTGCAAGGTCTAACATCTTCTACCTTCATACAAGCAGCCTTGGCTTCACCATGTAAATCATTAGTATCTCCATACAAAAGGTCAAGAAAAGATTCTGCTCATCTCTTTTCCAAACCCCTCCCATTAAATACTGGGACAAAGTTGGCACCCTCATCCTTGCCAGCATAATTCAGCACGGTAAGAAATGCACAACAAACAAGAATGGATTTAGTTGGGAAGCACTGCCATTCTGCAGTTACAGAACTGAGAATTACCTCTCTAGGCTTCTGAAAATCAGTGGTGTCAAGTGAGCATCACGTCCCTACATGCTGTGCTGCAGTTCCTGCAAAACTCTGAATATTTTCTTCAAGGGAAAAACAGAAAGGTCAAACCCTTAGAAGGGTTTTTGAGACTTTCTGCAATCCTTACAGCCACGGTGTCTGGCCAGGTGGACTGAAAGACATGTCCACTCCCTACAAGAGAGTACCATCAGTGGGGATGCTTAGGGTGGACAGGATCACAGACTCCTGAGAATAACAGAAATCTGATGGGAAGAGTCTGCAGCATGGTGTTACTACTGTTAAAGTTACAAGACTTTTAAGTCTTGGACAAGGGCTGCTTGTCAGCGTCTTTCCCAGAGGCTAGTTTGGGGAGAATCGTGAGAAATTCCTGCGCAATATGATGACCATGCCATTCATCTTCCTCCACAGAAGATGACGCAGGCAGAGAGCCTGTGGTTCAGTCAGCTCACACAGACATCCTTTTTTTTTCATATCCACATTAAAGGTCCAGGTCTTATGACTTGACTTGATCAAGGAATACAGATCAAAGCAATTAAAAAAAAAACAAACCTTTCTAATCTACCAGCTTTTAGAACGGCATTCTTACTTCGGCCTGCTTCAGTACAGAGACATTGCTGAAGACTGAAGATCTATAAAAACCTTTTCACAGAGAAGAAACATCAGCTTTTAACAGAAAATCCTAGATCTCCTAGGCAGGTGGTTAAAAAAATTCATTGGTACAAAACCAATGTTCTGGACTATGTGCCAGAGTCTGCAAAAGGTCAATAGATTCAGGTGTATTTCTACAGGTGCAAATTTGGAAATTGAAGGTGTTGGTATGGGAGAAACCAGCATTTCTCATCGCTGCAGAAGTTCCACCAGCCCTCCTGAGAGCGGGGAAGCTAGTAGAAGGTTAACTGCATACATCATTGAAGACCCCTTGCCAACAAAAACCCCCATTTCTAGCAATACAAACTAGCACATTTCTGCCTGATTTTCACTTCTGCAATGTCAGAGAAGCAAGCAGAAATTATCAACGCTCAGGTGGGAAGAGGGGGACTAGTCTATGTGCCACTCCAGGCTGAGAACATGTCCCACAGCTTTCCCCGCCGAACCTTACATAATAGTTACTTTAAAAAAACACACCAACACCCTGATCCATTTCTTGAGCCAAACTCAGTAGTAACTGAACTCACAGCAGCACTTCTAGCAGAAAAGAAAAAAAAAATCATTTTGTTACATATTGCCACTTGGTCACTCCTTTCACCACAAAAGTGTTGGTGCGCATTCCTCCTTTGGTGGAAAGATGAGTGGATCAGCTCCCAAAATGAAATTAATTTAAGAGAATGAAGAACATCTTGCTTTCTGCTCTACTGTTTGTCCCTGCTCATTGCAGGGGGTTTGGACTAGATGACCTTTAAAGGTCCCTCCCCAACCCAAACTATTCTATGATTCTGTGATTCTATGTTGACCTAATTCATTAATACTGTCTTTCTCCTTGCTATGCCCTGGATGTCTTGGACTGGGGAAGATATTGCCTAGTAAGAGCTGTGTATCTGGCTTTGTTTCTAAGATGGACTTCCCCTTTGGACTTGCTTCTCCCAAGCAAATATCCTCCAGTGGCCTCTTGGAGGGCCATGTAAAAGGTTATTGCTTGAGTTGTCTGAAATAAAACCAAACCAACCAAACACCCCAACCGTCATTGGAAAATGGCCCAAAAATGCTGAGAAAACAAGGCAATGGCATTTAATGAGGAAACGTTGCTGGAGTTTTTGATGCCGTTTTTGAAGGATATTTGGGGGAAATAGTGAATTGCATGTTGAAATTTTATTTCAATGAAAATTTGGCTTTGTTAAACTGAAAACTTGTTTATCATTTCAGTAGTGTCTTCTGGGGAACTTACCGTTGTTGGTTTTAATAAAAGGTATTCACACTTGGGGGAGAACCACCAAAAAAGTTCTAGAACTTGAAAATTTAGTTTATAGTTTACCCATCATCAGAAACTATGAAGTTACAATGTTAAAACCTAAGGAGTACTTACCTCTGTGTGTGTGTGTTTTTCTATGTATATGTGCACTGACACAGGGGTTGTTTGTGTAATTGTGCCTGAATATTTACCAGTTTCTTCCACAAGTGCCTACAGGAGCAGGCCAAGAGGCAACCCCACAGTTTCATAGGTATGACTCGAATCTCACCAAAGCCATAAAATGAAGCCGTCCACTGGGTATCTACTAATAAACTAAAACAATGCGTAGCATTTATGTCTCCCAGTAATGTGCTGATAAATTTAATACCCGAAACAGGTGCCGTGAAAACAAAAATCTACTTTTTTTAAGGTTTTGCAGCCAACAGCCTGG